>NW_025885273.1:49141-57944 GCF_002878395.1 Capsicum annuum
TTACATCCCGATTTGATAGCGCTTGGATCAATATATGGAGGAGGTATTAATATCTCCAAAAGCTCTGCAGGAACAACCCAAGATTATTAGGGAGGCACCAGAGTAATATGCCCACTATATGCCATTATATATTTTTCCACCGAATAATATGGAGAGAAGTAATCATAAATTTTAGGTTCATATTTTGTATCGTATTAAGCTCGAAGCACTTCCATAGCATGTGGACAGGGTATTTTGTTCAAGTTAAAAACTCTGCACGTACAAGTTCTTGTTTGAAGATCGGTCGTGGCAACATCACCATCACCAGTGATACTGAATTTGTAATCTGTTATTTGATGAGATAATAACTTATTCCCCAAACTGATGTTCGTTGATATTATTTTTTCCACTTCTAGAAGAAAAAGCGACAGGAAAGATTTGATTCTCTGCATCCTGTGCCACCGCTGCTAGCAAACCTCTATTATAACAGCTTTTTAAGAAGGTACCGTCGACGGCTATGCCTTTTCTCAAATGTCAAAACCCTTGAATCCAAGCACCATAGGATACAAAAAAGTACTTGAACCTTTCGTTTTCATCAACATGCAATGCCGTCTTACTTTTGGGATTTTTGGACTCAAGCATATAACGGTAGGCATCCAGGACTGCATACCCATGCTCGTGTGTTCCCCTAGTCAAGTTCTTGGCAATCCCCATGGCCGTATATATCTTCCAATAACTGACCACGATACCTTATTTCTTAAGGAATTGATTGGCCATAATTCTTGTAGAAGGGCCTTTGCCATTGGGAAAACTATTCTTGGAATATTCACCGAGGACGTTTGACGTGGCGTAAGGATTTTGGCCCGAGATGTGCTCCGAACCACATGTGTGGTACTTTTCTTGTTTATGAATGGCGAATTTATCAGAACTTATGTACTTCACCGCTCTCAACCACCACGTGCAGTTTGGATTAACACATTTGTAGAAAAAGACACTACTCAAATTAACCACCTTCTTTATTCTGAAATCTTTTTTCAAGCAAGCAATAAACAAAGTGGTAGAAAGTTCTTTCTTGTCCTTGAATGACATTCCATTGAAAAAGTCAGTCCTATCGTCTTGAAGATTTCCAGACTGTGTCGATCAAGAAAAACTGCCCACCGTATTGATCGCATCAACGGGCGTAGGTGTTTGATCATCATCTGGAATAGTCATGTCTAGATCATCCAACCTATCATCAAAGATGTCTTGTTGTTGTTCTTTTTCTACATTCTGGTTCTCAGTCTATCTCATCTTTTCAACCACGTACACCCTTAACACCAACCTAGATGAATCACTAAGATAAGCACACAACCGAACCTAATCGATTATCTTGAAAGGCAGTACCCTCTAATTTTCAAAGGAGTTGTGTATGTAGTTGATGACGAGTTCTTCCAGTTGACAATTTAGTCCACAATAGCTGATGATTAAGATCACAAAATTATCACACGAAACATCAGTTTCGACTGTCATAGCTATCGTTCCTATCATTTCACCCTTTTTCCAACGCCATACATATCGATTGCTCTTCTCAATCCATTGATCATGATAATCCACCCCTATTATTATTGATTCCTCCATTAGTGGTACCTAAATATAGTTATTTGTTAAAAAAAGTTAATTGTGATTTCATAATGCCGTACATGAATCCCAACAGATGTGTAATCTATTGCAACAAGTGAATAATAAGTTTCAATAGGTAAGTGATCAGTCGCAATAGATTACTTACCTATTAGGATTCATGTTATGCTCCTGAAGCTGATTTCAATAGATGAGTCATTTGTTGTAACAGGTGAATCATATGTTGCAACAGATGATATATTTGTTGCAATAGATAAAGCTCCTGTTGGGATAGATGTTACAGTACTAAGGCACCTTTAAAGCTAATTCCAACAGATTAGTAACATATTATAACAGATAATTAACCTGTTGCGACAGATGACTTACCTGTTATAACAGATGACGGGTCTGTTGGAATCGAGTTCAGGTTCTATTGCAATAGGTTACTAATCTGTTGCAATAGATATTTACCATGTTGCAACAGATTACACGTCTGTTAGAATCAAATTCAGGTTTTGTTACAATAGGTTACTAATCTGTTGCACCTGATATTTATCATATTGCACCAGATAACTAATCGGATGCAACAGATTGGTTATATGTTGCAGCAGATGACCCATCTGTTTGATTCATGTTACGGGACTATAGAACCATAAACATGAATCCAACATATTAGTCTTCTGTTGAAATAGATGTCTCATCTATCGCAACAGATGATTGAACTATTTAAATAGATAGCTCTTATGTTGCATTCATGTTCACGTGCTATTGTTGAAAAAATAGCACAATAGCGTTGCCAGATGATAAATTCAACTAAAAATCATAATTTGACTTGTCAAAGTCTTCTATGAAGTAATGCCAAAGTGGAAAGTGATGCACGAAATAAAATTTGACCTAAGTAATTGGTCAAATAGCAGCAGTAGGTAACAACAACAACAACAATGGTCAACAAGAAGAACATGAAGATAATAATGAAGTAGAAGATGATGAATAAAGCAGCAGCAACAATGAACAACAAAAATCGCTAAGAGAGAGAAAACAACAATGGATGAGAAAAGTGAGAAACGTGCCTTTTTCCCTCCGTTTTCCGTTATATTAGGTAAACATTTGAATCAAAGTGTAAATTTAAAAACTTGTAGGCTATTCTCAAACTTACCCAACTTTCTTAATTCATAATAAAGCTATTGTCATCTTCACTTAATTATTAACACTTGTATCACCGACACCTCATTTTCAAACTCTTTTGTCACTTTTAGCTCAAAGCCCCATGCAACTTGTCCTAAAGACCAAACATCACAAGGTCATACTGAATTTTGGGAAAAAATGGTTCACCATCAACTACGAATGCTTTTATCAACATTTTAATTAAATATCACAAAATTTTGTGACATTATCAGAGTATAAGATGAGATATTTTAGGATTCATTTTAAAATTAAATTTATTTCTTTAATTAATCAGTAAAGTATACATTTATGCCCTAACTTAGTCCTAAATATATCTCAGTGTATCCCATCAAATTTAATATTATTTTATTTAATCTCCTTAAAAATATAAATTAGTCCAAAACTTATAATATCAGGGTATGTGGATATACTGGGGCAAAGCTATTCTTAACCAAAGAAAATTATCTTTTCATCGAAAAAGTATATTTTTAGTGATAATTTTGATTATGTTAGTATTAGTAGACTAAGTATGCAGACCAATCAGCCACGGCAAAAGAAAAGGTACATTTTGTTCGTAATGGAATGGATCATCAAAAGGTCCCATAAGTTTAAGGGGTCCAAATTTATTTGAAAAGTTTAAATTTGAATAATTGATTTATAATTATGTATTTTGGAAATTTTTTTTGGGAATATGTTTGTCATGGTATCAGTGCAAAATCATAAATTTTACTAAGGAATATCAAAATATAAAAAAGTCTACACACTACAAAATAAGGAGAGCCAATATTAACACATGTACATAGAATTATAATTATAACTTAGTTAAAGAGCCTAATTTTTCTACAAATGGGATGTCAAACGACACACCTTAACATAAGATGGCTCCACCACTATATGGCATGAATACAACGTAAGTATCTCAATTCAAGATAAAAATGAGACCTTTGATAAAATGTCCCTACTTTCTCCTCTGTAGTCATCAAATTATGGATACACTACTAAAAAATCATGATTTACCTATGGCATTTTTAGAAAGACATTACTCTGATACTCAGAATTTACCTAGTACAACCACCATTAAGAGTGGACACAATGATAATTATCGCTTGCAAATGTTGACAGAACCCTCAATCAAACATCATTATTTTACTTGACACACAATTCAAAAAAAATCAAGATACCTTATGTACATAATTCTTTAGATACTGTTAGGGACACTTTCTTGCTAGATTCAATCAGAAAGATCAATAATGATCTCTTAAAATACTGAATTCATTAACTAATATGTGTTCTCACTCAATTTCCACTATAGTTAATTTTTTTTTATTTAACGTCAATATTAAGTATAGCATTTAATTTACAAGTAATTTAGCAAGTTCTCCTGTAATTTGAACTTTACTATATAAATGAAGGTCAGATATATCTATATTTTTACGGTCAATAGAAACATATTTAAATAATTATAAAACGCATTCAATAATATAATGTATAGTGGGTTTCGTGATTCACAATAGTAAACTTCCCAACACTAAGATGTTTTTTTCTAAATATGCGGAAAGAAAAAGTATTACTATATTCTTTACGAAATTTTATGCATGAAAAGAATGTTTGTTTTAGTGAAAGTACACACAAGTTGTAGTTTCAATCTCCACCTTTATATCTTCATACTAGGTGTAAAATCTTAGTTGGAGCCTCATTTTTTGACTAATGCGCTCGCATTAATTCATGGGACGGATCTAATGTATCGATATATAGTTTATCTGAATCAATATTTTTAACATGGAGTTTGAATTTATGTTTAAAAATTTACCAAAATTGCAATAAATATTAGATATGAACCATAAGTTAAATAGTAGCACGGGCTCATTTCAAATCTTAACGAAAGAATTCTTTGAATTTAAATTCTAGATTCGCGTCTGATTAACACAACATATAGTCTTGAAGCAAAAGAGAAAAGGAAAGGCAAGAGAAATTAAAGTTGGGGGTTATCTTCATAATTTTAGGATAATGCTTAAATTGCAAAGATTATAGTATATAATATAATCTCTATTATTGAAAGGTTTTTAAAGAAGTTGATTTTCAAAAAGTTGGTCATTATGTTCATATAAGTTTAGCATAAGTGTAAGCTTTCTATCTACTTCAGGTCAATTTCTTAATGTTCTAAAAAAAGTAGTATGAAATTTGGATATGAATCTATGCTTGTTACTATGTAATTTCTAGACGTTTTAGACTCAGTTCACGTACCGTTTTAATAGACAAATTAAACTACCCAACGCTTGAAATATACTACAACCGTAGATAGCGGAGAACCGATATTGAGGTGCCTGGCCAATAGTAGAGGGGTTGTAGATTTTTTTTTTTTGGTTCTGGTTAAACTTGTAAGTTGTTCAAAGTAGTTTTAATTTTTGTTTAAAGCTTATTTATATATTGTGTACATAACCAAAGTATTTATATTTATAAGTTAAAATAAGTCAAAGTCATGAATGTCATCTATAGTTTATGATGATTTTCAACTTATAGATATTTATTTTTAGGTATATTTCGAAATACCTTTTGCAAAACAAATCTAATTAATTCCCTTTTCGCTTGGTATTTATGGTTCCTCATTTTATTTACAAATTTTAATGGAATAACATCTTAAAACTTTTTAGCAAATACATAAGGGTTTAATTATCAATTCCAATACTTTCTAAACAGCTTATTTATAAAATTAATTTCGTCACCTATGAATTTTTTTTAACACTTTAATTTTCTCAGTTATTTAAAATTGGCTAATTCAAATGCTCATATATGTTTTCTTTTGTTTTTACGTCAAAAACAATTATGGATGTTTTGATATATATAGTATAGTATTGTATAATCACAAAGATTCCAATCCTCGAAAGCAATCTGTGATTCAACCTGGTCATTTCTTGAATTGAGTTTTGTTGTTTTGGCATATATCTTATATAAGGTCCCACAAGTCACTATCTAATTTATTTTTAATATTTCTTCACATTTTAAGATTAGATTAATAATCAGTTAATTAGCGCCCATTTGAAATGATTGATTATAATTGCTTGGAAAATTTCAGATAATTTAGCACCCCAGTCTTGAAAATGAACCAGCAATGGCGAACGTAGAAATTTTAGTAAGAATATTCAAAACTTTAGTATATATTTTTAAAATTCTATTGTTAACTTATATACATAATATTATACTCTATATGTACAGTATAATTTTTTGACAAAAGGTCAAGGACAAATTTAGTGGGCAGGATGGGGGATCCTCGAATCCAATAACTTTTGAGCGAATTTTGTATTTATATCGAGAAATTTAATAAACATATAAGAATTTAAGGCTTTGCCGAACTCTTGATTGTGGGTTCGATTATTGTTGCCTAATGAACTCACAAATTTTAAATTTTAAATTCATCTATGAAAAAAATATTCGATCGAATGACCTCCCTTGAATCGATTTAGCTACGCTAATGTAAACAAGAGGTAAAAAGTAAAAGTAAATATAATTTTTTACCCAAAGCTTTATAGATTTTGAAGCTTTGGGAATGCTAGAGAAGAAGGTGACAGAAGAATAACAAGATGATGACTTTATTCAGTTTATGCCACCCACGCCCTTCTATCACATGTTCTTATTAGTCTCCTTCAATATTACCAATATTTTAAGTTATATTCTTATCTAGCGGTAAAATATATAGTTGAATTTATATGAGGTCAATGATATGACTAGTTATTAAGACATTGCAATTTCAATATTAATTGCAATGAACGTACTGAACGCATGTTTGACAAATAATTCTTAGTATGAGAATGACTCAAAGAAACAATCGATGAGCAAGATATTCCTAAGAAAATGAATATGATAGAAGGAATGAGATTTTGTTATTTTTGTTTAAAAAAAAAATTAATTTGAGCTTGAGAATAAAATATCCTTGATTGAGAGTGTTTTCACCTTTAGTGGCTTTATATATAGTGAATTTGAATTAATCGAGTTAAAGAGTTGGAAATACTAAACATTTATTTGGCAAAAATAAGGAAGCAATAATAAGCTACTTATAGAAAATTGGGGAAGGGTAGTGGCTTGTATGATTAGAGGTTGTGGATTGAAATACAAAAATGTCAGAAAAATCATAGTAATAATGTAGGTGGACAAAAAGGACTGAGTTTTCGATCCTCAACAATTCCGACACAAGCGTGTGATTTTCCTATGTTTCTCTACTCTTATGTTTCACTCTCTTGTCATGTCCACGACATGTAAGTTTGAATAAAAATCAGCAGCGGACCTATATCCAATCAAATTGATATATTTATATAAAAAATTGACATAAAATGAATAAAAGCATTCTTGAAATCAAGAAGATAGTCGGATACTTTGGTCTTCAGGCGAAATTTTAAAGCTTTAGGTGTCAATATATATGTTCGAACACCCGAACACACACGACTTTTAAATTTTGGATCTGTTACTGATAAAATTGATATTAGATGTGAAGAGATTATGTGATTCATATTAAAGAATTATCAGTTATTATCATCATCATTAATTTATGAGACTAGTGGATGTCTGGATGACTTTTCGATTATGCAATTCTCTAACTTTTTCTATTTCAATTTACATAATGTTGAGCCTACTTTGTTGTGTATTCTTCTACTTCTCCGCTTAGTACATTAGTTTCATACTTCAGTGATTATTAACGGTTGTAGTAGAAAAATTGAAATCTTTCATTATAATTTTAATGAGAAATATCGATTTCGAACTTTTATAATTTTCAAGATTCTTTGGAAACATTTGACCTGTATCAGTATGGTTACAAATAGGGCTATACGGGGTAAATTTGAATTATGCTAAATCTTGCTATCATATGTTTTTCGTTTAATTTTTTAAAAAAAGTGGAGTTCAATGTAACATCTTCCAACTTACATTGAATTTTACTAAAATCCTTAGTTAAAGGGGAAAATGAAAGAGGAAAAAGCAGATGCTACTCTTGATATTAAGGGGGGGGAGGGGGGAGGGGGGAGGGGAAGAGGAAATCTAGTTGATCCTAATGATTGTTCCAATTTTTACATCAATAAAATTGTTTGCTTTAGTGAGAAAAGTATGCATTTTATAATAATCCAATGATAAGAATTGGATATAGCTAAACAAAACGACCATCATTCAAAGAAAGGCCCATCATTTGCTTTAATTCTTGGATTAAGGAAGCTCTTATAATTATAACCTAAGTAAAATACAAACACAACAATAATGGTGCACTTTCTAAAGAATGTTTCTGTGGAATATATAAAGTGAAGAATTGTTTCTGTGGAATATATAAAGTGAAGAATTAAAGAAATGGAAATTTAATGAAATCTTTCAATAATAATTTAACCATTATCTGTATCCGAAAAAGAAAAAGTAAAAGGAGGGAACAACCGGTTTGTTAAAAGTTACGTATCATTTATATTTTATTGTTGGCCCTCCCAAGGGCCAAGAATTGTGACAATTCTTTTGGTTTATTATGACGTTAATGTTTGTAAATACCTAATTTTTTACCAAATCTAAGTATTTTTGTCATTTTAGTGTTCAATTTCGTTTTAATGTCTAAATTAGATATTTTAAATTTATCTCATTTTTACTAAATTTATTTTAAAATTTTTGAAAAAACTACAAAAATAGATTCACATTTTAAATAAATTTTTAGTTTTAGTTTTTAGTTTTTATTTGTTTATTTATTTTTAGAAAAAAAAAAAAGAAAGAGAATTTTTTTCTAAATTATATTTGTTTCTTCTTTCAATTTTTAATAAAGAATGTTGTGATACTAATATTTCTTAACCATATTCCTAAGACTAGCTAATTAACTTATCTGGTATTTTGTTAGTTTTAAAATAGATTTTATTATTTTTATTTTATTTAAAATATTAATTAAAATAAAAAAAGAGAATCCGAAACTACCCAAACCACCCACAAGTCCCACTCTTACAAAACCTCTTCCCCATTCCCATAACACACACACACGACAAACACACACACACGACATAAACACATACATACACTAATTATATATAACACACACATGCACACAATACAGGAG
>NW_025885274.1:0-53348 GCF_002878395.1 Capsicum annuum
ATTATATAACAACACACACGCAGAAAAAGAGGGAGGACACAAAAAAAATAGAGTAAGAACAATGGATGAGAGCAAAAAGAAATAAAAGTGAGGAGAATGAACAAGAGTAAAAGGAAAATAGTAAGAGAACACAAGAAAAAGAGACATGCAATATATATGCATGCATTAGAAAGAAAAAAGACAGAAAAGAGTTTAGGAACAAAAAAGATAAAGAGAGAAAAAGAACAATACTGGAGAGCAAAGGTAAGAAAAACATTGTAACACCTCAAAATCTGATTTTTGGGATGTCACACGGTGTTTTGAACTACAAGTAGTCCTGAACAAACCCTGGCTACTTTTCTACTAAATCTGAATATCAACATAGGGGAAATATGAATATGAAAACATAATAAATGCGAAAATCTTATCTGAAACATACTAATCTCATAAGTCTTGGTAAAACAATACTGGAAAATCTGAATACTGAATCAAAATTCTAAAACTGAAGCTAGTATTCTGACAAGCCTCTACTGACTGAATCTAGAGAGTCACTAGGATAGGCCCCAGCTGACTCAAACTGTCTAAAATGAATAATGAATCAACTACTAATAAACTGGAAGTCTGAAATAATTAAGACCTTGAACTATAAGGACTTACCAACGGCAGATATGTAGATGAGATGATCAAAAATTACTCACACTGCTGAGACTGAGCACCTGAACCTACATTATGACACAATATAGCACATAGAC
Organism: Capsicum annuum; assembly: GCF_002878395.1. NCBI lineage: Eukaryota > Viridiplantae > Streptophyta > Magnoliopsida > Solanales > Solanaceae > Capsicum > Capsicum annuum. The sequence continues at coordinate 732 of NW_025885274.1, forward strand.
ATATATGTGGATCAGTACTTTGATGATGTACTGAGTATATGGGGGTGAATGCAACAAGTAAGCAATATCATCAAAAATTATAAAATCATGCATGCTAAATTGAAATGACTCAAATAGGCTTGAGTAAATCTGAAATCTGAAGATCATAAATCATTAATAGAAAAGAACACAAAATAAATCTTGTGAGCCATTACACTTAGTTCTGAAATTTGTATTTTGTTCTTATTCTCAAATCATCTAAGCTAAGTGAAATCTGAAAACTCATTCTGTATGAAAAAATACTTTATCTTAAGAGAATTCTTTTAAAGCTTTTCTTTACTAGTAAATACTAAAAATTGTTTATTTACTTTTACTAGAAGGGAGGTTCTCTTAACTGACATAAACCATGTGAGCTACATGGAGTTCAACGTCTCATCCTCCTAAGGAAGAAACCTCACGTTGGGGAGAGGTGTCATACTCTTGCTAGGGAGTATAACCTCCTATCCATGCGATCGATCACAAGCTAAATTTGTCATCCATATAGAATTGAAATAATCTCAATAATTACCTACATTGGCTTGTAGTTCTATGGAAGATAGGGCACGCAAATCCCACACTTCCTTCTTAGTGCTAAATACTACTCTATTTTTAGTCTTTATGCTCATTCTATTGGAAATCCACTTTAAACTAGTATAATGATTCATTATGAAACCAAAAATTCTTTTATCTAAGTAAATCTGTAAATACAGTAGATCTAAACTTTGTAAAGTGGATTCCATAGCTAAACTGATGATTAAAAGATCAAAGCTTTTTCTGAAAACTGAAAATAATCTGCTCATAAGATTTTTAAAGAATCATCTTTCATGAAGTAATGCTATTCAATCTTGGGATAATACCCCATGCATAAATCTCATGTTAAAATATCAAATTGCTCATGCTTGATAATGAAAGCATTGAGAAATTAATTCAAAATCTGAAAATTTATGCATTATGTATGAAACATGAACATAATCATGTGATTCAACTTCTAAATCATTGGAAACATCATAAGCATGTAAATAACAATGATGGGTATAAACCCTAACTTTAATTTCATGGAAAATCACATAAAATTCAGTAAATTTGTAATTAAAACAAATTTTGGGCATAAGAATTAAAGGATTATCCTTGTTGAAGAACCTCATATACCTTAATTGATGATCTTTGATGAAAAGCTAGAATTTTGGATTACTATTGATGCTTTGAAGATGAATTCTTAGAGTTCTTGTATTGAAAATTCTTAATCTTGAGTCTCTTTGGAGAACTAATGGAGGAATTTTGAATTTCTTGGGGAGAAAGTTTAAGCCTTAGGGTTTTGCTTAAGAGAGAATTGATGAAAAGTGGATGTAAAGTGCTTTGAAGGGGTTTAATTATTTGTTTAAGATATATTAGGATCTTGGGAAATTCCCAAAGTGACCCTTTTCAAAGTTTAATCGAAACGGAAAAAGAAAAGAAATTTCTGATTTTACCTGCCACCGCGACGCTCCACTATCGCGGTGGCTTACTGGAAATCAATGAATAGGATCTAGAAATTCTCCGCGATGCGGAGCTATCGCGATGCTATGCTAAATTGCCATTTATTCCATCACCGCGACGTGCCACCATCGAGGTGATCCACTGGAAATGGACAAATGTGAAATAAGGCTTCTCCGCAACGTAGGGAAATTGCGGAAGTCCACTGGATTTTGACGAATGAGAAATTGGACCACTTCACGACGCGCCAATATCACAAAGTCTTACTGGATTTCGACAATTATGAATTTTTCCTTCTCCGCTACGCGTCAAGTGCCCAGGTGGCACACTGTCGACTTGAAAATGCCATAACTCCTTCACCAAGTGTAGGATTTAGGCGAATTTGGTATCGATGGAAAGTTTATTCTATTTTTCACACGATGGGAAGTCTAAATCTGGAAAATTCCACATAGAATAATTATTATTCATTTTTGAAGCTATCTCTTAACATTCTAGAAATGAATTTTAAGCTTACAAGGTTTGGGGTATTACAATATCTCCCCCTTAGGAACATTCGTGCTTGAATATGGCTAGTTAGACAAAGAATACTGAGGAATCTAAGGCAGTAAGCCATCATGCACAACTAAAATAAACTGAACAACTAAATCTAAATCATTATGAGCTTTTGAGTAGTTCTGTGAGTGCATGAACTTTCATAAGGACAACTATATAGCTGAATATATGATTAGAAAAGAACTGAATCAAGGAAGAGTATTACCTTCGGCTATATCTGAGTTTACGGAGAAGAGGTGAGGGTACTTGTCCCGCATATCCGCTTCTGCTTCCTAAGTGGCACCCTCAACAGACTGATTCTGCCAAAGAACTTTGACCAAGGAAACTTCTTTGCTCCTTAGTCTACGAATTTGATGATCTAAAATCTCAACTGAAATCTCTTCGTAAGAAAGGTTGTTCTAAATATCTGAGCTTTCTAAAGGAACTACAACACTGGAGTCACCAATGCATTTCTTAAGCATAGAGACGTGGAATACAGGATGAACAACTGACAAGTCTGCAGGCAAATCAAGCTCATAAGCTACTCTCCTAACATGACTCAGAATTCTATAAGGGCCAACATACCGGGGACCGAGCTTTCTCTTTTTTCCAAATCTCTTCACCCTTTTCATGGGTGAAATTGTCAAATACACTAAATAACCAACCTCAAACTCGAGGTCCCTTCTTCTCACGTCTGTATATGATTTCTATTGACTTTGGGCTATTTTCAATCTTTCTCTAATCAACTTAACTTTCTCCATGGCTTCGAACACTGCATCGGTCCCAAGAAAAGCGGCCTCACCCACTTCAAACCAACCTATAGGTGATCTATATCTCCTCCCATAGAGAGCCTCAAATGTGCTATTATTATAAGCAAATTCAATCAATGGCAAATGCTCATCCCAACTACCTTTGAAATCAAGAGCACATGCCTTCAACATATCTTCTAGAGTTTGGATGGTCCTCTCTGCTCGACCATCTGTCTGAGGGTAGAAAGCTAAACTAAGATGAACTTGGGTACCAAGATCCTTCTGAAAAGCTCTCCAAAACTAAGAAGTGAATTGAGTACCCCTATCTGAAATGACGGACAAAGGCACTCCCTGCAGTCTAACTAACTCTCGAATATACAACTTAGCATAATCCTCAACTGTATAGGACGTATGAACTGGCAAAAAATGTGCTAACTTAGTCAATCTATCTACAATAACCCAAATTGAATCATGATGATCATACAAATGGGGTAAACCATTCATAAAATCCATATTCACCTCTTCCCACTTCCAAGTGGTGATACCAAACTCTTGCAACATACCACCAGGTCTTTGGTGCTCTACCTTAACCAGTTGACAAGTTGCGCATTTAGCTACGAACTTCACTATATCTCTCTTCATACCACTCCACTAATAGATTTCCCGCAAATCACGGTACATCTTGGTAGCACTTGGATGAATGGAATAACGCGCACCATGCGCCTTCACCATAATCCGTTGTCTCAAATCATCGACACATGGCACACACAATCTACTCTGATACCTCAACACCCCATCTCCCCCTTGGGAGAGAACCTCTACCTTTTGTTCTTTAATTAACTCCTTCAGTTTGACCAAACTAGAATCCATATCTTGCTTCTCCTTCACTTCTGAAACTAAGGAAGATTCGGAACTACTCTGAATCCAAATATTTCCTTCAGCTGAGTCACCCAACCTAACACCGTAATCTAGCCAAATGATGAACTTCCCGAGCTAACTCTTTCTTATCATTCTCCACATGAGCGACACTACCCATAAAAAATCTACTAAGGGTGTCTGCCGCTACATTGGCCTTGCCCGGATGATACAACACACCCATATCATAATTCTTCAATAAGTCTAACTATCTCCTCTGACGAAGATTCAACTCTCTCTGAGTAAACACATATTGCAAGCTTTTGTGGTCCATGAACACATCAACATATACACCATACAGATAGTATCTCCAGATTTTTAAAGCAAACACAACGGCAGCTAATTCAAGATCATAGGTTGGGTAGTTCTTCTCATGAGGCTTAAGCTGTCTAGAGGCATAGGCTATGACCTTACCTCTCTACATCAATATGCAACCCAAACAACTCTGAAGGCATCATAATAAACCATAAACCCATTTGTACCATCGGGTAACGCTAGAATTGGGAAGGAAGTGAGTCGAGTCTTCAACTCCTGAAAACTCTTCTCGCAGGAATCTGACCACTGAAACTTAACTTTCTTTTAGGTCAGTCTAGACATAGGAGATGCAATAGATGAGAAACCTTCAACAAAACGGCAGTAATAGCCGACTAAACCCAAGAAACTTCTAATGTTGGATAGAGAGATAGGTCTAGGATAATTTCTTATGACTTTTGTCTTTTAGGGATCCACTCTAATGCTATCGGCGGAAACAATATAACCGAGAAAGGATACTAATCTTAGCAAAAATTCACACATGCTAAATTTGGCAAACAATTTATGATCTCTAAGAGTTTGGAAGATAATTCTAAGAAGATCTACATTATTATCCTCACTATGGGAGTACACAAGGATATCATCTATGAATGCTACGACAAACATATCTAGATATTATTTGAACACTCGGTTCATGAGGTCCATAAAAGCTGCTGGGGCATTAGTTATCCCAAAAGACATGACTAAAAACTCAAAATGACCATAAGAGGTTCTGAAATTTGTCTTTGGAATATCACATTCCCTTACTTTAAGCTGATGATAGCCGGATTTAAGGTCTATCTTTGAGAAATAACTGGCACCCTGGAGTTGATCGAATAAGTCATTAATTCTCGGAAGGAGATATTTGTTATTGACTGTAACTTTATTCAGCTGACAATAGTCAATGCACATACGCAAAGAACCATCTTTCTTTTGCATGAATAGAACGGGAGCACCCCATGGAGAAATACTAGGCCTTATGAAGCCTTTATCTAAAAGATCTTTAAGATGCTCCTTCAACTCCTTAAGCTTTGTGGGAGCCATATGATAAGGAGGGATAAAAATAGGCTGAGTATCTAGGAGAAGGTCAATACCGAATTCTATTTCCCTATTGAGAGGTACGACTGGGAGATTTTCTGGAAAAACATCAGGAAACTCATTAACTACACTGAGTGACTGAATTGTTGGAGTCTCAAACTTTGTGTCTTTGACTTGAACTAGATGGCAAATGCAACCTTTGGATATCAACTTTCTGGCTTTAAGATAAGATATGAAATGACTCTTAGGAGACACTGAATTACCTGACCACTCAAAGACTGGCTCATCTGGAAACTGAAACTTCACTACACGGGTGCGACAATCTATAGATGCATAATAGAAATGAAGCCAATCCATGTCAAGAATAAGATCAAAATCAACCATATCTAACTCTATTAGGTCTGCTAACATGAACTTATAAAGGATAGTGATAGGACACTTTTTTTAGATCTGTTTAGAAACAACTGACTCACCTACTGAGGTAGAAACCAAAAAAGGCTCAGAGATCTTTTCAGAACTTATCTCAAAATTTACAGCAACTAACGGGGTTACAAAGAGAAACTCAACCCAAGTTCTAACAATACATAAACATCAAGATGAAAGACACGAAATATACCAGTAACAACATCTGGCAAATCTTCCTACTTTGGCGGGATGGTAAAGCATAGAACCGATTCTGGCATTGATCACCACCAGAACTGGATGATACGCCCTGAAAAGGGGCTGGGCGACCTAGAGGAGCTAGTGCACTATTAGCCTGAGTCTAAGGAAAAACATCTTTATTTCCTTTCATAGTATGCGGACAATCTCTAATACTATGACCTAACTTACCACAACTAAAACAACCCTTCTGTTCAGCTAAACACTCCCCAGGATAATTCTTACCACACCTAGCACACTGAGGATAGTTGGGCCTACCACTTATACTATTCTAAGATATGGACATAGAAGACTTACCCTACTAATCCTGCTTGTTTTTGGGTGTAGGAGAACTGGCTGAAGGAGGTGCAGGCATAGATGATCGATTTTGAAACTGAATGATTTTCTCTTCCAAACCTATTCTGACCATAATCAAACTATCATGTTTTAGACTTCTTATTTACCCCTTTTTTCCTTCAACATCTCTGCCTCAATCTGCTGAGCATGCATTATCAACCTAGCAAGATCCATGTCTCCAATGAACGTAGAAGTCCTACACTCTTTAACTACCAACTCAGATACACCGGTCACAAATTTACTCATGCTTGACCTAGGGTCATCCATCTAATCAGGGGCATACTTAGACAACTGGTTGAACTTGAGGCAATACTCCTTCACTGTCATTGAGCCTTGCCTCGGGTTCATGAACTCTTCCATCTTAGCTTCCCTCATCTCACATGAGAAGAACTTATCTAAGAACGCATCCTAAAATATTTGCCAATTCATGGGAGATGCATTATCCCCTCTACTTTTCTTCCACATCACCACCCAATCATATGCAACATCCTTCAGCCTATAGGATGCCAATTCTTTATTCTTATCTTCATAAACATACATAATTCAGATGATCTTTTTTACCTCATCCAATACAACTATAGGTCCTTACCTGCCTTCGACCCAAAGAATTTTGGAGGGTTAATTATCATAAAATCTCAAATTCTAGCTGTTGCTAAGTCCCCATCTTGCTGAAGTGGGACTACAGCCTGACGGTTGCCCTGAACATTAGCTGTCATAGCTTGGGCAAGTGCCTGAAAGGCAACTCAAAACTCTGCATGTGACACATTCTCATTCAAAGGATCTGCGGGCTGAGGTGGCTGGTTATCATTTCTGCATGCGTTAACTCTATGAGAAGGAATTTTCTATCATGTGAAAGCACGAGTTAGAAGAAGATAGAGACGCTGAATGCACGATTGAACATGAAAAAAGTGAGGATTTCCTAAAATATGTCGTAGCCTCTTGCTCGTTGATGTGACGCGTTTCACACCGATGATCAAGACTCTACGTAACGTGTCTTGTCTGGCTCCCTAGGACTCTCTAAACCTTAGGCTCTGATACCAAGTTTGTAACACCCCGAAATTTGATTTTTAGGACGTCATACGGTGCTCCGAACTACAAGTAGTCCTGAGCTAACCCTGGCTGCTTTTCTACTAAATCTGAAGCTCAACATAGGGGAAATATAAATATGAAAACATAATAAATGCGGAAATCTTATCTGAAACATACTAATCTCATAAGTCTTGGTAAAACAATACTGAAAAATCTGAATACTAAATCAAAAGTCTAAAACTGAAGCTAGTAGTCCGACAAACCTCTACTAACTGAATCAAGAGAGTCACTGGGACAGGCCCCAGCTGACTCAAACTGTCTGAAATGAATAATGAATCAACTACTAATAAATTGGAAGTATGAAATAATTTAGTCCCCGAACTATGAGGACTTACCAACTGCAGATATGTAGTTGAAATGCTCAAAAATCACTCATGTTGTTGAGACTGAGTACCTAAACCTACATTATGAGACAATGTAACACATAGACGTATATGTGGATTAGTACTTTGATGATGTACTGAGAAAATGGGGGTGAATGCAATAAGTAAGCAATATCATCAAAATTTATAAAATCATGCATGCTAAATGTAAATGACTTAAATAGGCTTGAGTAAATCTGAAGATCATAAATCATGAATATAAAAGAACATAATATAAATCTTGTGAGCCATTACACTTGGTTCTGAAATTTGTAATTTGTTCTTATTCTCAAATCATCTAGGCTAAGTGAAATCTGAAACTCATTCTACATGGAAAAATACTTTATCTTAAAGGAATTCTTCCAAAGCTTTTCTTTACTAGTAAATACTCAAAAATGTTTATTTACTTTTACTAGCAGGGAGGTTCTCTTAACTGACATAAATCATGCGAGCTACATGGAGTCCAACATCTTGTCCTCCTAAGGAAGAAACCTCACGTTGGGGAGAGGTGTCATACTCTTGCCAGGAAGTATAACCTATTATCTATGTGATCGATCACAAGCTAAATCTGTCATCCATATAGAAATAAAAATAATCTCAATCATTACCTACGTTGGCTCGTAGTTCTGTGGATGATAAGGCACACTAATCCCACACTTCCCTTTCGGTGCTAAATACTACTCCATTTTTATTCTTATGCTCATTCTATTGGAAATCCACTTTAAACTAGTATGATGATTCATTATGAAATCAAAAATGCTTTTATCTAAGTAAATCTGTAAATACAGCTGATCTAAATTCTGTAAAGTAGATTCCATAGCTAAATCGATGATCAAAAGATTAAAGCTTTTTCTGAAAATTGAAAATAATCTGCACATAAGATGTTTAAAGCATCATCTTTCATGAAATAATACTATTCAATCTTGGGAAAATGCCCCATGCATAAATCTCATGTTAAAACATCAAATTGCTCATGCTTGATAATGTAAACATTGAGAAATTAATTCCAAATCTGGAAATTTCTGCATTATGTATGAAAATATGAACATAACCATGTGATTCAACTTCTAAATCATTGGAAACATCATAATCTTGTAAATAACAATGATGGGTATAAACCCTAGCTTCAATTTCAAGGGAAATCACATAAAATTCAGTAAATTTGTAATTAATACAAATTTTGGGCACAAGGATGAAAGGATTATCCTTGTTGAATACCTTAATTGATGATCTTTGATGAAAAGCTTGAATCTTGGATTCCTATTGATGCTTTGGAGATGAATTCATAGAGTTCTTGTATTGGGAATCCTTAATTTTGAGTCTTTTGGAGAATTAATAGAGGAATTTTGGATTTCTTGGGGAGAAAGTTTGAGTCTTAGGGTTTTGCTTGAGAGAGAATTGATGAAAAATGGATGTAAAGTTCTTTGAAGGGGTTTAATTCTTTGTTTAAGACGGATTAGGGGCTTGGAAAATGTCCAAAGCGTCCCTTTTTCAAAGTTTAATCAGAACTGGAAAAAAGAAAGAAATTACCGATTTTACCTGCCACCGCGACGCGTCACTATCGCGGTGGCTTATTGGAAATCGACGATCGAAACCTAAAAATTCTCTGCAACGCGGAGCTATCACAATGCTATGCTAAATTACCATTTGGGTCATCACCGCGATGCACCACCGTCACGGTGATCCACTGGAAATGGACAAATGGGAAATAAGGCTTCTCCGCGACGCGGAAAAATCGTGGAGGTCCACTGAATTTTGACAAATGGGAAATTGGATCACTTCGCAATGCGTCAATATTGCAGAGTCTTACTGGATTTTGACAATTGCGAATTTTTCCTTCTCTGTGATGCGTCAAGTGTTTAGGTGGCACATTGTTAACTTAAAAATGTCATGACTCCTTCACCGAGTGTCAGATTTAGACGAATTTGATATCGATGGAAAGCTTATTCAATTTTTCACACGATGGAAAGTATAAACCTGAAAAATTCCATATAAAATAACTATTATTTATTTTTAAAACTATCTCTTAAAATTCTGGGAACGAATTTTAAGCTAAGAAGGTTTGGGGTATTACAAACATATACAAAAAACTTAGAGAAAACAACAGAAAAAACAAAAAAGAAATGGAGAAAAGAGTGTCAAGATGATTTTGGATTCCGTTTGAGTTTTCGGTTATGTCGTTCGTGCTTCTCTTTTAGTTAGTTTATCATACAGGTTCTTATCCGATTCCGTACGATTTATTTTTATAAGTTTCATTGTGAATCGAAGCATGAATGAATTTATTTCAATGATTTTTTATATTATTTAGTATGTGTAGTTTATTATTTATACGCAGTTTGTTCTCTATGTCTTTATTTATAACTCGTTTGTTATTTCTAAATAATGTTAGTTAGGAGATAATTTCAAAGTTATTAGTGTTAAAAATGTAAAGTTACGTTTAGTTGACGTATAATTAGTGTGTAGTTGTGTTATAAACTTTAATTTACAACTCATGCATCCATGCTCGCAAAAACAAAATCAAAAAATAGAGAAAAAATGCATGATATGCACACAGACGAAAAATAAGAGAATGGAAAAAGGGAGTTAGAAAAACTTACAGAAATTAAGAACGAGAGAGGGAAGGAGATTAGAAAAGAAAGAGGAGGAGATGGAGAAACGAATAGACATTATCCTTTTATATAAGCCAACAAGGTGGGACTATCATAGCTTGAACGCATTGTACAAAAGGTATTCTAAATTGTACCATATTTAACTTATCAACCTAGAACCACTGGTAGCACTTAAATACATATACAACCTAATGCTCCTTTGCTTCCTGCAAATTCCAATCTACTTCTTTTTTAATTTACACTTTATATACTTATACAGCCTTATGCTCCTCTGCTTCCTGCAAATTCCCATCTACTTCTTTTTGAATTTTATACATAGTGATCTGCTGACTTGCTTTTCTGTATCTATTATTTTTTTGAGTTTTGGTTTTTTTGAGTTGATGGCCTGAAAAAGCTTAGTTGTAGAGTTTTCGAAGTCATGCATGTGTTCATTTAGATTTGTGCTATTAATTTTCGTGAGCTTATTTAATAAATTTTATTCTTAGTTTTTGTTAGTAGTTTCGTATCGCAATCGCTGCTGCTAAATTTTCCCCATTGGACTATTGTTTAATTTCTGTTGGATTTTCTTTTTCTAATATTATTCTCTTCTATGTTTAAAATATACTTAAAATATATGATCTCTATCCTTTTTCATATTTTTCTCTATTAATGGTCTGCGTGGTGATTGATGCTATCTTTCTTCTCTTGCTCTGTTTGTTTGCATTTTTTATTTTCACTATTCATGGATTGTTAGGTGATCCAGCAAAGATAAGTGGCATTATAAAGACTGATGACTTTAAGGTGTTCGATAATATGCCAAAGCAATTGAACAACTTGTAATTTCTTTATGTCACCCACACTTCATCTGCAACATACTCCTCTATCAGTCCATTACTTATTTTCTACTTGATAGTATTATCAAGAAATATATATGTTCATTTGTAATTTGACGCTTCTAGATCAATTTTGTTGACCAAAAAAGAAGCCCATGAAATTTAACACTTTTAGAATAAACCAATTATGAAAACATCTTTAACGAAATTGAATATTACTTGCAACAAAAATGTCGACAGATAATGACAATGCGCTCTAGGAATCTCTAAACATAAACGAACAATAGTGTGTTCAAAGAAATACGTTACGTCCTACCAGATATGCACAAATGTCACCTGAAAAAAATAAACTAATTCTATGCTAAGTTGCTCGAACTCTCCAAAAATATTGCCGTACCCGTGTCGGATTCTTCAAAAATACACTATTTTTGGAGGATCCGATACACATCCGTCGATATTTTTGAAGAGTCCGAGCAACATAGATACTATTATCTATCGCAACAGTGAGCTAAAAAAGTTGAATAAAAAAGGCAGCAACTCTTGCAGCATTCAAATTATACACTGTGTTTGTCTCAAGTGGAGAATCATGATGATAACCAAATTGTGCTTCCAACTTCTGATCATTTATTAGCTAGACTAAAGTCAGAAAGTTAAATTTTCACATAATGTCGCTTGTGCATTTCATATATAAGTATTCTTTCATATATAGATTGATTTACTACCATTAACGCTACTTTCTCTGCACCATTTTGTAGGACACAATTTCGCGGCTACACAAACAACTGCTTGCACCTCTATCTTTGAAGTAGGTGAGTTTGGAAAATTGAAAATTTCTGGCTAATCTAATACATTCCACAAGTAGATGTGTTGTAGGAAAAAAGTTTTTTCCACCTCCGTTAATAACTTCAAATAGAGATATGTCTCTCTTTCCTAAGCCAGTATTGCATTTAACTTAATCCGTTTATAATGGTTAAGTATAATTTACCATCTACAGATAAAAAAATTAGAAATGAATTTACAGAATGGTAATCTATTGCCAAAGGAAGACTCTGCATTGTGCAGCAAGGTTAATAAAGCCTGCATTCCATTTCTATTTGTCAAATTAAATAGACTGTAAACTTTCTTTTAAAATTGATACAAAATTTTTAATTTGAGGGTGTCAAAAATAATGGATGATAATGCTGCATATTCGAAAATTGATCTTAGAAAATATTTTTTAATTTGCAGGTATGATTCAGCTTTAAAATTGAAAAGTTCAAAAGTTCATTGGTCGTGACTCGAGTGTTGTAATTAAAATTGAATATTCATGTCGTAGGTATTTTGTGGTAATAGAAACTTCTCCCACAAGTTCTTAGGTTAGCTTCATATTCCCTATGGATTAGATGTGACTTGAGACCAAGTTAAAGGGTATGTTTATGTATTTTGCATAGATAAACACTAACCTCTCAAGCACCGAGGAACAAGAAAGTACAATCACATAATGCACCTCCAAGTAGCTTAAGGGATGCGATAAGCCCTGCAAGGACCACAGAAGCTGTCCCTCGTAATAGAAGAATCGATGATCAGAAATGAACATATCATAAGAACGTCTAGAGAGACCTATGTTGTACCTGTATATCATCATTACAGACCAAATGTATGGTATGATATTTAGCCAACAGCTCAAAAGAATTGTGTTTTTCAAAATCTTCAAACTGAGAATGAAGTTACTACTTCATGTTTAGGAATCACATGGGGAAAAGTGAAGAACCATTCATTGATATAATATTAGATAAGTTTATTGATATAATATTGGATAAGTTTCAAATTATTGACCTGTATGAGGATTTTCTTCACCATAATTTTGCTTCACAACAAACATGAATTCATGAAGGAAGTCATAATATTCTTGAAAGGAGGGGGAAAATGTAGCAAAAGCAGATTCAGTAAGAATTCAGGCTTCCACATGGTAATCTACAAAGGCGAACAGGCTAAAATTCACCTGCCCAGTTGCCTTCTTTAGTCTGAGACCAAAGTAGAACTCATCATTCAGTAACTTCCCATTGTTTGTCCCTACGTCAATGGTCATAGGCAAGCACCTCATTTCCAAGTAAATTGATTACTGAAAATGTTTTCATAGATAAGCATATGGCACAAAATCAAAGATATGATAATTCACAAATTTGATTACCTCTGAAGGACCGACTCCTCCAAGTGCAGTATATAGAGCCAATTTCCCCGCAGGCATATGCCCATTTCTTGTAACATTAAAATGAATGCCAGTTGAGTAATACATAGTGGGAAGAGGAAAGGGACTTTTATATCAATCGAGGGCATCATCACCATAAAGTATTTTCTGTCAGCAAAAGGTTGCTCAAGTACGAGATTCCTCCTATAATCAAACATAAGCACACACATCTACTTTTCATTGATATATGTTTACCTCAATCATTTAGCATTGTTGAAACTTGAAACTTGAAACTTGAGACTTGAGGAGTTCTATTTGTCTACTAGATTTACAAGATGTGTCATCAGAAACCAACCATCCTATAATTTCTTTCCAACGATGCTTCTGGAATAATATTTCATCCACTCTGCATTTTTCTAGTTTTTGTCTTGCAGGGAATAGATTTGCGTGGCTGTGAGATAATGAGTTTGCCCGACAAGTTTTAGCAGGGTTAACCCTGTGAACATTGAACTATTGAGGGTAATTTTTATTTATTATTTTTGTACTAAATGAAATATAAGATTTCTTTAGATGTTCATTAAGCTTGCGGATATTTAACAGAATTTTCAATTGTTAGCAGGCTAGAATAGCTTTTTATGGCTCCCCTGATTCAACTATTACCAGGGATCATATAGAACATGAGCTTAATGGACTGAGTGTTGAAGCTATTACTGCTTCAGATATCTTTTATGGATACGATACACTTTTGCCGCCAAATAGAAGTGCATGTTCATGTAAGTTATTTGGTGTTGTTGGTTATCACAAAACATGTAAGTTTTTGTGGGATGGAATTATTTCAAAAAGGACATTTAAACAAAAGATTGAGATTCCATAGATAGGGGGAGCTTTAAAATGTCAAATAGATTCTGTAAAGACTATAATGCAAGATCTTAAGGTTGCCGCTTCATTTTTACTAGGTCTTTTAGTACACTTGATCCAGAGACTTAGTAATGCTTCTGCCACGACACACTCCGAAAGTCAAGATATTAACTCCTTGGTGATCACATCTGTGAATTTTAGGCTGAAGGATAATGGTTCATGGTATTTGTCAAGATATCTTTGCAGGTTAATATTTAAGATATTCTCTCTTCTGTTTATTTAAATAGATCAAGTGTATGTTGGTGTTATTTGTTTTTATAGAAAATACTATTACTTATGGAGCTACCAAGTTTCCTCATGTGGATGATAAGGTGTTTTAAAAAATGTTTATTAGACGTTGAAAATCGAATTGGCATCATACCAATAGGGATGACTCTAATTTTCAAGAACGGTACTGAGCAACAACCTTTTTAATGGATATTCTCAAAGTTATTATAGAAATTTCCAGTTGCTAATGGTAGTTAAAAGTTGTTCAGTAAACTTACATTGTGGGAAAACATTGCAGAGGATTTAGATTGCCAACTTCTCATGTAATCCACACTGTTGGGCCAATATATGATGTTAACCCAAATACTAAAGCCTCTTTGACAAATGCATGTAAGTTTGTGAGTGAATGCTTTATATATCTCATAAATTTGTTTTGCTATTATACCTTATTTGATTCTCTTTTATACTAACTATACTGCAGAAATAGCCTGCATGTGGCAAATGAGAACAACATTCAGTATATTTCTTTTCCTGCCATATCATGTGGGGTCTTCGGGTGAGTTCACATGGATTAAACACGCATTTCAAGTTTATAGGAACTTGATCTGATTTAATTAAGTTTGTGATGGTTACTTTCAAGGATAAATAATCCATCAGTTATTGAGGATGAAAAAAGAATATGTTTGGACTGCTACAGAATAAGTTTGCTGCATTATCTGACATTTCATTACCTAGATAATGATTGTCTATTTTTTCTTCTATGTTCAGTAGGGGCTGGCTAATCTGAAAACTATTGCTCTAGCAACTTACATTAAGATTGATTTCAATTGTTATGTTATTATCACAGCTTGCTAATCGTAATCTTGTCTTCTGAATCTTTCTGTTTTCATTTCGCCTCTTAAAATTAGCTAATCCTTATTTTTCTTGGAACAAATTGTCGTATAAAAATATGTTATCGATGCCTTTTTTCTGTTTGTTTCACTGTGTGTTTGTTTCACTGTGTGTCCTGTACTATGTTCACACAAATAAATTTCTATACCCTGGTAATATATGTTGACTGTTGAATGAGAAAATTCGTTTAATAGTCCTTAGTTTGAACAGATCATAGAACTAGCCTTATAATATAACTATGTTTATACCTTTCTTAGGCAACTAACTTTTAAAAGTGAAGAGACAGTGCAACTTGGCCAACAACTATAATTATCTTTGTAGATTATTAAACATCGTATATTTTTAATTTCAATGTATGATTCATCTCTAAAATTGAAAAGTGTAAAGGTTCAGTGACACTGATGAAAGTTTTGCAATAAGAAGGTGAATTTCTATACTACTGATTTTCTCTGGTGACAGAAACTTCTCTTCTCGAGTTCACAGGTTAGCTTCATGTTTCCTATCAAAAAAAGAGACTCAATGGTAGGTGTTTACATGCTTTATGTTGATATTTAGTAAGAAGCAATTTTCTCCTCTTTTAGACATAAATAATGGTTGTGTCTGGAGGGGCCTCGCTAATTTCTTAAATCATTACTACCCGAGTAAATATTTTGTCACCTGAATAATTCTAATTGAAATGAAGCAGGAGTCTTGGTGAAAACAATACTTAAATCTAAAGCTTCTGATACAATATGTAGTATACATATGATAAGGATAATCACGTGTTTTTTATATGAACAACAACTACAATTATCTTTGTAGATTGTTAAACATCTTTCAAGGTGTAATAGTGATTTTAGAACAAACCTTTGATAAAGTATTTCCACGTCAAAAGTAATTGATAACCAGAGTCTGCTTTACAGATTCAGATGTATTACACTGCCAGAAATGTTAAAGAGGACCATGACTCTGAGTGCAGCACATGAAAAGGCACTGAAATCATTTATTAGTAAGAGTTATTATTTGGTTTTCCTACTAGAATATTTTTAGATTGATATCATATGTACATGAATCTATTTACATGTTCTTAATTATCAAAGTTAACATTAAAATATTTTTTAAGGACAATTACATAAGAATATTAATCAGGTGAGTTTGCCTTCATGTAGACCCAACCACCAAGAAGTCTATTAGCAAAGAAAAGGAACAAGCTTTGAACAACTATGGAGTTGAACAATGTGTTGATATTGAGTCACACCTACGAAAAGACCCAACCACCAAGAAGTTTATTAGCAAAGAAAAGGAACAAGCTTTGAACAACTATGGAGTTGAACAATGTGTTGATATTGAGTCACACCTACGAAAAGAAGTATGATCAAAAACATAGCAACACCTACAAGTTTAGATATTGAGTCACACTTGCAACATGAAGTATGATGAAAAACACAGCAACACCTACAAGTTTAGATAGTTGTTGGAAGAGCATCATTCTTATGTAGAGTCATATTATATCCATGTTTTATTAAAGCTGCTTTTATTTATGATTTTTTATTCTTTAATTTCAATACAATCATGTCAATGTTGGGCTGGTGCTGCCTCTAGTAAGAAAAGAAAAGATGTAGTGGGGTTTTGTTCATGTCTCAAACGTTGTTTTTCATTTTTTTTATATTGGATTAGGTTGAAAAGGGTTATCATCTATTCTTTTTTCCCTTACTCTTTTAAATTTAATAAATTGTTGTTCTTTAAATAAATTTTGTTTGACATATGTTCATAATCGTTAATCGTAATATTGATCCGATCGTTGGTTGGTTAGTTAATGTTGCATGAGTTTTAAAAAATATCAGTTTTTTTTAGCAACCAATTGTCTCACTAATTTAATAATTTAAGTTATATACATACCACATGAGGGATAAATAGTCAGGTGTAGTATGTTATGTAAATGTGGTTTTATTTATCTTCTCTGACTTATATATACTAGTTTCATGGCACAGATACTGCAGGTATAAAAATAATCAACACAAATTTATAGAAAAACATCACAAACTATTATAATTTTCATTTTATATTTGGTAATTACAATAAATGAAAGTAAATGGAAGGGGTAATATTAGACCAAGGATTTAATAAGTTTCGGAGACGAGAGAATATTTCATAAAAAATTAAGTTTTTTTTGTTTTTTCTTAAAATAAATAAATTTTAATACAAGTAAAAATTAACGATAAAGTTGGAAAGCACTTCTATTGATCATTCGTTATAACAAAATTAACATACTGTTATTAAAGTCAGTCTAATTGGGTTGGGTAGATTTCGACATACTAGAAGTTTATTTAGACTTGAAAAAATTGAAGCGATCTATAAATGCCTCAAAGGTGCGAGAAGTATATTAAAACTCGTGGTATAGCCGGAAGGTACTGCTATCGATAAGCCACACATTAATATAATAAGACAATTTTTAATATATTCAAGATGAATTGGAAGTGGGATATAAGCAATTTTTATGCTAGTAAATGTTATATATCCAAGAGATTAATTAAGCCAGACATAAGTCATCAAAGCGACCGTGCTAGAACCATGGTACTTGAGGGTGCCTTACACCTTCTCTTCGGTCAACAGAATTTCTTATCTGAATTTCTAATTCGCAGACCTAAAAAGAAAGAGTCATCTCCTTTTGATCAAGGATTCAATAAGATGACTTGGAACACTATAATTCAATTCCAAGTGGTGATTCTATAAATAAAACAATCTCTATTCAAAACTGTCACTTTAATTAAAAAAATCCTTCGATCTTCGTCGAAAAAGGAGTGTGACAACATATCATAGGATCGGGGGAGCCTATTCTAATCCATCTAGATAGGAGAACCCCTTACCATCCTTTAAGAATACATGCGAAAGACTTTATTAAAAAGCAATAATCAAACCTTATTACAACTATTGTTACAAATATTAAATGCGAAAAAAAAAACTACCCAAGGACATAGTCTGAATAGTTACAAGAGCTTCTAAGGGAAAAGAAAAGCTAGACACAACTTTCACCATGAGTAAGAAGAGTGGGAGCTGCTGAAGAATCGTTATTCACAACAATCATGAAATCAACACTGATTCATGTAAAAGACGATACCTCAAAAAGGGTATAGAATAATAGTATTAGTACAAACTATACATACTGGTAGGTATATCGGCCGTCCAGAGTTAGATCACGTAAATACAATATAGAAATCACAAAAATAAAATATGATAACTTATATAATAATTTAATTCGTCACACTTTCATCCACTTATGCTAACTTCATCCGTTGTTTTAAGTAAGAGTATTTTCATTCTTATTCAAGCTGATCATTCATCACCTTCACGTCAAATGTCATTATCCTAACTCTCACGTATTTAACCCCAATAGTTGTTAAGTCAATCTATTTCTCTTACGCCTCAATTAACCTCAATGTAACTTATTTAATTTCAATAGTTGTTAAGTCAATCCATTTCACTTACTATCCAATTAACCTCAATGATAAATGAAAATCAATAATCATCACTTTGTGACAAATACAACTATGAACACACATTATGATAAATGTCTTAAGTTTATGATACTTAACATTTCAAGTAACTCTACAACGTCAATCAAGTAAAAGTCAAGTTAAATCATATAAAAGTCAACAATCCTTACTCTAACTATATCCAAGTCAACAAACCATGACTCTAACCATATCTAAGTCAACAAATCATAACTCTAACAACAAGACTCCTAAAATATATGATAAGTAACCAGACCACACAAAAATCCGAAATATTACAAAAAAAAAAAACATCTTAATCTGATTCACTCAAGAAATCCACAACAGCAACCACAATATGATTTGATTTACTCATGGAATCAATATAAACAACAATAATAACAATATTCATATACCTGGTTCACTCAAGGAACCATCACACTCATACATACCTTGTACATACATGTTAAGGGTCTTATGATTTTCAGATAGTCATGAACTGCAAGGGACGAACTCTTATCTATGTAATGTACCAATAGGATACCCAAGCCAACCAATGAATTATATCAATCAACTTTGTGAAGATGTCCAAATACTAGTACATCCCACAATAATAATTGATATCACAATAATCACATCCACAATAAGAATAAGTAATCATACTTGCCCAGTCAACAGGTCTTTAATAAAATCTTATTATATGTGATTAACACTTGAATATTATTTAACAATTACATTCCATAAGTTTTCATTTCAACAATGGACAACCACTCAAATACTTGATCAACTCGAATTAATTAATTCACATAAATAAAAAATATATTTTAACACACTAAATCACAAATAGATATGAATCATTGATTTCAGCAATTATAGCATGTCCGAAGATCAATTCTCGACTTATTTAAGTAAGAATTATCAAGTCATATTTACTAAATCCAAGTACTTATTTTACGAGAGAACATTCAATCCAAACAATTCTAAACTATAGTTCAATATTCATAGGTTCGTTCATTAATTCAATTCTTCTTTGTTTATATCAAGACTAGGAATTTTTGCTATTATCCAGCAACCTCTACCTTTAAATCATTACTAGGTTCAAGACCTACTCTGTTAGCTAATCATTCAACTCTATTCAACTTACAGTTTTATTTTAGTCATACATCTTTATGCCTTTTATTTTCTAACTCTTAGCTAATTTGATTTTACGCTTTCAAGTTATGTCATTGCCTTCTCCTACTATAGTCCGTTCTCAACTAACTTTAAGTTAGATTGTCTCATATTTCAATACACAAAATATTAAGTTCATCTTTTTTATGATAACTAGGTTAAATCAATAGATTATAGACTAACACCGTCTAATTATCATACATATTCACATAATTCAAATTACAATCCACCATGAAGTCATTAAAACACCAAACACCCATCAAATATTCATATATTAACTTAATAACACATAATTAGTTCCTTAATACATGAAATTTATATTTTATCCATTCAAACTCCATTCCCGTAGGACTAAGCATGATTTCTCCCCTCAAATCTATATTATGGATAAGATTACTTACCACAGTCTATTACTCATAGACCATAACCTAACTGGGTGCCAAGCTACTACAACAAGTCGCTATAATATAGATAATCCTCCTTGTTCTTCATGTCCTGGAGGCTAATCATCAAACAAACAATAATAATGAGAGTAATTAATAAACTACTCTTCAAACAAATACATTGTGAATTCAAATTCACTAGTTCTACCTTTATTTACGATTTATAAAATTATTCAAGGGTCAATTAACCATCAAATGGCTCCTTCAAGCTCAACCCAACTCCATTAATGAAGCTTTTAAGCTAAAGATTCTACCATTATTGAATTAAAGATGCCCTACTATCAATTTACATATTTTTAAACCTTAATTCCATACTAGAAGGAGTTAATTCACAAACAACAATTAGTTCTAGGTGAAAATATATGTACCCATAGTTTTTCCTCACAATTTCATGAACTTAGGGTTTTAAACAATAAGAATTTCACCATAAATTCTTTATTCTAACGATTCTAAAAGATAAACAGATTAAAAGTTGTTAAAAAGGAGTAAAATCTTACCTCAATGAAGGATTTTCACCCAAATCAAGATAAAATCATCCTTCTAGGGCTTAGAATGTAATTTTAGAGTTTGGGAGTTGAAGCCTATCAAAAATAGGTTATAAATCATTGTTGCATTGTTACAGTGACATCCCTTCACTATAGTGACATTGCTATAGTGACCTAACCTTAGCACCCTCAGTTTTTAAGAACAAACAGTCTTCAGTAAAAAGAGAATAACTTTTTATTTGGAAACTGATTGAAAAATGATCGATTGTGTTGAAAGAAGACTCAAAAATCTTTAATTTGGTGGGTATTATGATCCTTAAATTCTTATATTCTAGGAGGAGTGCTCGTGTAAAGTTGACCATAGATTAAGCTTTTCTTGAAACTAAATTGGCAAGGATACATTCAGCATAACCTTTTCCTAGGAGTACGGTATGACCTTAGTACATATCAAATGCACTCTTATACTAAAGAATTACTCCTAACACTTATGACGAATAAGAAGAACATGTCTTTACCACAAATATTTTCAGTAATAATAAAATCAATCGTTACAACAGATATCAATTTACCATCTACTCGTCCCTAAACGAACGTTGCTAAAGAGAAGCACGAGGTCAAAAATTAGAAAAATACTATTTTCAGAGTTGCTTATGCAACGCCATTCTTACTCACTCGCTATTATTTATCAACTAAAATACCCCAAATTTTGTTTACCCTTCCCCAAAATGGATTTCTGAAATAATAAAATATTTTGAAAAAAAATCTGAAAAAATAATTATTTATCCCACTATAGCGACCTATGTCACTATAGCGGTATGATCCTGCTTTAGCGAAACTTTTCTGCTTTGAAGGATGTCGCTATCGCTAGAGAGACATAGGCAAGGAAGAATGTTTGGTTTTCTTCCAAACTCCCCCTTTTCACAACACACCTTAAATTCAAGATATCTCAAACTAATTTCTTTACGTCAAGATTGATACAGGGAGTTCTACTTGCCCAAATTTGATTCTGAAAAGTCCTACGGGTTTCTTCTAATCTTGGCAAACATAAAATCAAGCTAAAGTTTATTATATCAACCTAATACCTTCTTGAATTATCCTAAATCATACCTCGCTTAAATTTTATCCAAAACTAGCCTAACCTCAAAATTCTAACTCCAAACCTAACGAAAATCTTAATCCAAATTTTTGTACGCTAGAATTATCTTTTATTACACAAGGACAACCATACTTCTTTGGCCCCACAACTAGCTTAAGGTTCGTCAAATTACCGACACAACATACCTCAATCACTCAAGGAGCAATAACAAATAATTATTATCATTATCAATAAAAGGGATATAAATATTTAAGAATACATATAATAATCCCACTCCCACAACTGGCCCTACAACTAATGATCACCGATCAAAATCAAGTCATCTTATTGCAAGGACCCTAATAATTTAATTACGTCATTCTCAAGGAATACTATTAACCGATAAGTATTGTCATATATTATGCATATGAGCAATCTCAAATAATATTAGCCAAAGGCAAGTTATTTTATTAATCAAAATATGGGTGACTATTTTTACCAATAGAAAGTCATAAGTACTGTTTCACAATTACTAGCGCACTTGATTCCACCATAATCTCATGATTTCCTTATTAACTACACATTATCATCACAAGCAAGTAGTTAATCGATCAACATTAAAAATTACCATGCCAAGTAAAGTATGATGTTCAAATATATATGTTAGTTCAAATATAATACATCACCTACATCAAATATTTAACTTTCATGTCAAAGATTACCATATCCACCCTTTTATTTACTTGACCGAAAATTCCATCATCAATTAAACCTTCAAGTTATATCAAAATTCAAAATCAAAATAAATTTTCCTTAAGTCACAATTATGAATTACAACAAAATTTTCTTATCGCAATTTTCGCTATCAAGCAATAACAACCCTTTGTCCATGGTACTTATTCACATACCAACCACTTGAACATTAGTTTCCACAATTATATATCATATTTTTGCTTATCATTTTATCAATGATAAGACTATGTCCAATATTTAACATACTTTTCCACTTAAATCACAAAACAAGAATTTATTTAACTATTAACACATAAGAAAGTTACCACCTTTCACAATTCCTAGAATTCACACAAGTCAGTCAAACAATATTAATATAAGCATCAACCATATAGAATTGAATTAGATAGTTTTGCCTAACTTAAGCCAATTTTTGTTTAAACTTCAGCCATATATACATAATTATTAGATAAAAATGAATAAAGCCAAGAAAAATAATTAATAGTTATATATGCATGAAGTTCAATCATATGAAACTTTATATTATCAATTAATTTCAATACCATATGTCTGAATTATCCCAAAACAATGAGTAAAAGGCTTGGATGATCATTCAATTTTTGCTAATTGGCTACTATAGGCACTCAACTTTGTTTTGTCTTTCAAAAATCACTCAACTTTGAATAATTGACCATCATAGTCGCTCATCTTTGTTTTGTCTCCCAAAATCACTCAACTTTACCTAATTAGCTTCTGTATTCATTTTAACGGTAAATATAATTTCAAGTAAACTATATAATGATATAACATTAGATTATTTTAAAAAAAATATTTCTAAAGATATTTTATAATGTTAAAACTAATATTAAAATATACTGACTACGAAATAAATGACCCGAGAACTTACTCAATTCACTATTTTTGAGAAATTCAACATATACAAATGGGACTATATTTTTAAAAAATTTGAACAATATTATCAAAAACGGTAAATATGTAAGTTATGCAGCTTAACAATTGCATCATTTTAATTAAAATGTAAAATACTTCTTTTGTCCTAAAATATACGCACTTCCTTTTTTTAGCATATTCCAGATCATTTGTATTAAGAAACAACTTAATTGCAAAATTTTTATTTTATTCTCAAGTAGATTATTTATAGCCACAAACATATTCTAGACTTGTTTTAGACCAATAAAAGCTGTAAAAAGAGACCTCACGAGGTCTCTTTTCCTAAAAAAGAGACTTCAAAAGTGACCTCAATGGATGGTTTCTAAAATATAGGTTGTTTTTTGTAAGAGACCTCATGAGGTCGCTTAAAAGCAACCTCACGAGGTCACTAGGTTATTTTTTGAATTTTCTACAAAGAGACCTCGTGAGGTCTCTAAACTATTTTTTATAATTATTATTTTATTAAAAGAGACCTCATAAGGTCTCTATTTTATTTTATTTTATTTTTTTATTTTTTAATTAAAAGACACCTCATCAGGTGACTACTATTTTTTTATTTTTATCATAAATCATTTATTTAAAACATAAGCAACCTCTTGCAGTCTCTTGTTTGAGTGCCTAGAAAATGAAATTGCAAAAAAAAAGACCTCTTGTGGTCGCTTTTGTTCATCTGCTGGAAAATAAAAATGCAAAATGGCAACCTCATGAGGTCTCTTTTCTTGAAAAAGACAGATGACAATAACAACTTTATAGATACGTGTCATTTTAATTCAATTCAATTATATATACAATCTAATCAACTAAATCGAGCTCCAAGAGCTCACACCAATCAATCAAACAACAAATACAAGTACTAAATATCTCATCCAATGAACACTAAATGAAAATCAACTTAAAGTATCTTGAAATTGAATGAAAAATATAGTAGTCAAGGTATTTATACAATAGTACTATTGATTAGACTACTTCAAAGCTCTTATGCACTCAAAAACACTTAATAATTCAAATAAACCATCATAAAGTACATAGTTTAGATTATCTAACACCATACTCATCTTTAACAATGCGAAGATGCATTGTCCATATGATACTCCTCATCATCTTCATCACTGTAACTATATATTCCATATGAAATAGGTAGAGACTGGGGAGAGTGAACTGGATCAACCAAACAAGGGGAATCCCCCCGAAGCAAGTAATGATCAAATTGGGTCTTCATTCCCGCATACTGCATATACTTTTTTCTTTACCCTGTTTGTGAAGCCTTAGCTTCATTAGATAGCTCAGCTATCTGCTGCTTCAAAGCCAAAATCATCTCCCTTGACTCATCATCCTGGAAGCTACTGAGTCCTTTTAAATGAAATTTACAAAAGATTCATTATGCAAGCCATAAGTATACATATACCTACTTGGACATCGGTAGACAGAGTCTGGCAAAAATCCTCTATGAATTATATATATCAATTCTGAATTTAATGATAATAACATTAGAATATAACTTTAGGAAATAAAGTAATTACTACTAGAAATATAGGCTTACAAAGGTCAGTTGAGCTCATGGCTCAACCTAAACATCAGGATCTCCATGGATTTTCTTCTTCCTTATGTGTGTAGCCTTAAAAGCCTCAGCCTGCGTTATCGGCTTCCCAAGCTCCTTTTCTTGCAAACAAAATATATTAGGATGCTAGAAGCATTTCATAACTTGATAAAATGGGAATGTGAAGCTACCAAATATATGTCACATTAACAACCAAAATATGAAAAAAAAAGACTAATGATTTTTTTGGTCTATATTACATAATATAGGGATATTAAAGTCCTTACCCTAATTAAATGTCAAGATGACAACTTCAGTTATTATTTATATGCCTAGAAGTTACTTTCATTACATTCTACTTTCACATTGGCACGGGAAAAATTATAGACTCTGAAGCTGAGCAACCCTTGTTGGCTGCCCACAGGGCGAGCTTAAATCTTGAAGAGGTGCTCTCCCACTCTCAATTACCTTAGCTTCAAGAGTCAACGATATCAGTTACAAGAGTTAATAGATGAATAAAGAGTGGGAAGTTACATGAATTTCATGGAAAAGATGACCAAATTCAGCCATAAAAACCATGAGACAGATGCACCTAATGCCAAACACTAATGCAATATTATGTCCAACTATTGTAACATTCTATTAGAATCTGAAGTGCATGAAGAACCAAATGAAATTCAAGTACTGAAGAAGGAACTAAAAACAACAATATTGAAAATTAGCGAGTTGAGGACGAGAGCTGAGAAGGCGATAATCAAAGCTGAGGCAGCTGAAAAGAGTAAAGATGCACTTCAGAATTAGATAAAGAGGTGGAAGGAACATAAAGAGAGAAAGAAGGTTGCATTGGCTGCACTTAGAAAAGAGTCTATTTCCAGAGAATTACAGAATACAAGCCTGATAATTCTCCCAAAATAAAACCTCTTAGTAAGATTCTCAAGATGGGAACAACTGGAAGCACTTCTCTGCTAAAGAAACACAATAGATGCCAATGAAATTACAAATTTGGAAAATTAAACTAGTGTATAATTTTGAATATGATTGGCTATATTTGATAGGGAACTATTTCTATTAATACCTCAAAAGCACTAGTTAGAATATTTAACGGGTTGATAAGATGAACTAACAAAGCAACTTATTGACGACAAACAAATCAGTAAAAGATGAACAATATAAACACCAGCGGAGATTACAATGATTTTCTAATTGAGTGCATAGTGTCAGACAAGCTTACGATCAGGATTAATGAAGTCATTTAACTTGATCACACAGGGTGGTCAAAAAGGTTTAAACATGAACTAGTTCTGAACATGTAGTTGCCTAAATAAAATCTGGTGAAGTTGGGATCGGGAACACAATCTAGTGCAACTACATGGTGTTTATTTGGCTATTTTAACCTTTTAAAATTTAAAAAGATAAAATTGTTTCATCTAGAAGAATAAAAATGCAAAAACTTTTTCAAATAATGTTCATAAGAAAATCATAAATTAGATAAAAAAATAAAATGGTTCATCGCCTAACTTTTCAGCAATTCTGGCAGGCCAAATTTAGCCGATTCTCGTTTTATCTCTTCACTAACAACTCTCTGAAGAATCGGTTCTAAACATGTATAACTATAAGACTTTTAAAATTTATGATCTTAAATATATCATATCTTTAAACATAGATATTCTCTAACTTATTAACAGGTAACAAAGTACCAAACAATTCAACTCATGGTCCCTTATGCAATAGAATATAGAAAAGTTTTATGCCTATTTCAGAATTTTGGCAAAGTATGAATATGTAAATTCCCTTGCTTGTTTTACACCAACATTATTCCAGCTACTAAAGCACGTACCAGAAGAATCAGATTTAATTTGCAATAGTCCAAGAAACACGAGCTTCTTGTTAAAGAGCTTATTATCTTAAGATAAGGATAGATTACTCTATATTGGATTGAGCACAACATTTAAACAAAAACATTGTCCTGAAAATTGCATATCAGTCAAAGTTCTCTGAATAAAAAACAAAATTTCTCATTTTTATCCAAAGTTCTAATAGATAATCTCTCATCATCAATCCTATCAACTACTTTTAGTAATTAGCTAAGAACTACAAGAACACTATATTCATAGCAAAGGCAATAATAAGCTCACAGAGACCTCACAATCAAATTATACTTATCGAGTAACAATCAAATTCTAAGGCTGTCTTGGAGGAACTTGAGAAGGTAATTTCATGCCCTACTGATGTCAATATGTAGTTTCAATATCAAAAAGGCATTTCAAAATCTTTAATTTAACACAAAATCAGCCAATACAATGAGGAAGAATCAACCCACAACAACACAAATACAAATTAAATTGTAAAAATTTAAGAAAAAAATCAAAACTTGCAACCTTACTTGGAGTTAAAGAGATGGTGGATTTGAGATTTAGGCGGAGAGTTTCGAGAGAGGCGGTTTTGAGAGAGACAAATTTAAGAGAGCTGACTTTTAATTTTGTATTTTTTAATTATAATTATAAATATTAAAAGAATTTAAGAGTTGATTCTTTTGATTTTGTATATTTTTAATTATAATTATAAATATTAAAAAATTAGATAAATATATATTTTAACTTCATATTTCATAAAATAGTGACAGATAATTGTTTTTAATAATAAATAATAATTTATTAAAATAGTAGAGACCTCATGAGGTCGCAGTTATAATTTTCTTTTTAAATAATTTTAATTATTCTGGTGCTAATTTTTTCACTTTTTATTTTCGACCTCTTGAAGTCCCAATATTGTGTTGCTGAATTTTTTTATCATTTATCGACTTCATGAGGTCTCTTTATTTAAAATTAAATTAAGAAAATAAATTAAGGGAATAAACTACCTCATAAGGTCTCTCATTTTCGACTTATTTTTTAGGTCTCTTTTTAAGTTTCTTTTTACAACTTTTTTAGTAGTAAAATCTCAAAAGTTTTCATTTCTTTTTTAAATTACTTCATACTCGGTAAAACAATATCACATAAATTTAGGACGGAAGAATTCACTACCAGGTTGATTGAATATAACTTAGGTGAATGTTTTTGTGAAAAGTTAAACATTTCGAAGTAGTATTTTTTTTTTTGGTAAGTAAAATTTTATTAACCAAAGTAAGCTTTGAGGAACAAAACAAAAAGAAACTGAGTGTTGGACATTGAGCCCCAGCACCATAGCAGGCTACTTGGGGGTTTGGGTCACAGGTGACAAAAGAGTTTTAAAATGAGTAGGTGACACAAGTCTTAATAATTGAGTAGAAGTGACAATTACTTAATTATGGTTTAAGAAAGTTTGGAAAATTTCAAAATAACCCACAAGTTTTTAAATTTACACTTTGATTCAAATGTTAGTTAATATATAATGAGGAACAAAGGAAAAAAAGACGTCTTTTTCTCTCCCCTCTTTCGTGATTATTTTCTCTCTCTTCGCGATATTTGTTGTTTATTGTTGCTACTGCTTTATTCATCATCTTTTGATTCATTATCTTCATCTTATACGTCATTATCAACTTCATATTCTTCTTGTTGACCATTATTGTTGTTGTTGTTGTTACCCCAACTGCTGCTCTTTGACCAAATTCTTATGTCAAATTTTGTTTCGTAAATCACTTTCAACTTTGGAATTTACTTGAGAGGAGACTTTGGTAAGTCAGATTATGCTTTTTTAGTTGAATTTGGGTAACTGCTAGTGGTTTTTTTACAACAATAGTTTGCACGCGAACATGAATGCAATACAAAATCAATCTGTTTAAATAGATCCATTAACTGCGGCACCATATAAATGTTCTGTTGTAACAGTAGACTCATGTTGGATTCATGTTTAAGGGTTCTAGGTGCCCGTAATATGATTATGAATCGAATAGATGGGTATTCTGTTGCACTAGATTAGTAATCTATTTCAACAGATAAATAATCTGTTTCATCAGATTACTAATATATTTCGAACAACAAAATACAGCTCCTATCACACACAAAACCAAATAGATAACTCATCTATTCTTGCTATTGATACTGGAATCAAATTATTCCTTAATTGTTGACATGTCATTCGTTAAGAAATAGAAATAGATAGCACGAAAATTAAATAAGAAATAAAAAGTCAACTGCATCAAACATAATTTTTTATAAAACAAAAAAAAAATACATAGTTAACAGAAAAATGATTAATTATTATTATCATCATTATTAACATCATTATTATTTGTATGGCCAGCCGACCAATCTTCAAAGGGCGGCAGCAGCGCCCTCCGCAGTCTGCGGATCTCCCGCAGCATCCTTACTCTAACAGAGGCCAACTCCCAATGCAGGTCATAAACCTCCTTCTGCAGTTCCCTCATGGTATCTCATAAAATAGTGACATCCCACACAGGATCAGCCATATCTAGAAAACGCATAAGTTGACAAAGCACACACGTAAACAAGAAGGGAAAGAAAAGAAAGAATTCGAATGTAATGTAATACAATGTATATTTACACAAAAATCAAGAAAAAAACTAACCAAAGATAGGGAAAAACTATCAAGTCCTTGAAGAGAAAGTAGTTGAAGGTGTAACAAAAGCGAGGAATAAATAGTGTGTAGCAGAACAAACGATTGAGTAAGGAGGGACCTATTTATAGAGGATTGAACTTGAATAATTTAGGCAAAAAATTGCAACTGTTCACCTCCATTTATTAATGACATTCTTGATTACTGTAAGAAGTTATGATTAAATTAAATTAAATAATATTGTGATAAGACATGACTTTTCAGATTTATTATTAAAATAATTAGTTCTTTCCAGGAACTATTTTTTTTACACCGAGTTGGACAACAGATTATATATCTGTTGCATCAGATAAACCATCTGTTACAATAGATATATCATCCATTGCAACAAATAGATAACCAGTTGCATCAGATAATATATGTGTTGCAATATATAATATATATATATTTTTGTAAAAAAATATATTTTCTTCATGACATCCAAATTTTTTGACTTTTTAATTATACAAATTAATAAAGAAGATTTAAAGGCACAACTGTTCACCTCCATTTATTGATGACATTCTTGATTACTGTAAAAAGTTATGACCTAATTAAATTAAATAATATTGTGATAAGTCATGGCTTTTCAGATTTATTATTAAAATAATTAGTTCTATCCAGGAATTATTTTTTTACACCGAGTTGGACAACAGATTATATATCTGTTGCATCAGATAAATCATCTGTTACAATAGATATATCATCCGTTACGACAAATAGATAACCTGTTGCATCAGATAATATATCTGTTGCAGCATAAAATATATATATATTTGCAAAAAAATATATTATTTTCATGACGTTCAAATTTTCTGACTTTTTAATTTTATAAATTAATAGAGCAGATTTAAAGGCACAACTGTTCACCCCCATTTATTAATGACATTCTTGATTACTAAAAATAGTTATGACTTAATTAAATTAATCAATATTATGATAAGTCATGACTTTTTAGCTTTATTATTATTAATAATTAGTTCTTTCCAGGAACGTTTTTTTACACTGAGTTGGAAAACAGATAATATATTTGTTGCATAAGATAAATCATCTGTTACAATTGATATATCATGATTTGCAACAAATAGATAACTTGTTGCATAAGATAATATATCTGTTGCAACATATAATATATATATATATATATATATATATATATATATATATATATATATTTTAAAAAAAAAATATATTATCTTCATGACATCTAAATTTTTTGACTTTTTAATTATATAAATTAATAAAGCAAATTTAAAGGCACAACTGTTCACCTCCATTTATTAATGACATTCTTGATTACTGTAAGAAGTTATGACTTAATTAAATTAATCAATAATATGATAAGTCATGACTTTTTACCTTTATTATTATTAATAATTAGTTCTTTCCAGGAATCATTTTTTTATACCGAGTTGGACAACAGATAATATATCTGTTGCATCTGATAAATCATCTGTTATAACAGATATATCATGATTTGCAACAAATAGATAACCTGTTGCATCAGATAATATATCTATTGCAATATATAATATATATATATTTTTTAAAAAATATATTATTCTCATGACATTCAAATTTTTTGACGTTTGGATTATATAAATTATTAAAGCAGATTTAAAGGCACAACTGTTCAGCTCCATTTATTAATGTCATTCTTGATTACTATAAGAAGTTATGACTTAATTAAATTAATCAAAATTATGATAAGTCATGACTTTTTCACTTTATTATTATTAATAATTAGTTCTTTCCATGAATCATTGTTTTTTACACCGAGTTGGACAACAGATAATATATCTGTTACATCGGATAAATTATCTGTTACAACAGATATATCATGATTTCCAATAAATAGATAACCTGTTGAATCAGATAATATATCTGTTGCAACATATAATATATATATATTTAAAAAATATATTATCTTTATGACATCCAAATTTTCTGGCTTTTTAATTATATAAATTAATAAAGCAGATTAAAAGGTACAATTGTTCACGTTCATTTATTAATCAAATTCTTGATTACTGTAAAAAGTTATGACTTAATTAAATTAAACAATATTATGATAGGTCATGACTTTTCAGCTTGAAGCTTAGCTTTCTAATTATTAAAATAATTAGTTCTTTTTAGGAACCGTTTATTTTTTACATGGAGTTGCACAACAGATTATATATCTGTTGCATCAGATAAATCATCTATTACAATAGATATATCATCCGTTGCAACAAATAGTTAATATGTTGCATCATATAATATATTTGTTGCAACATATAATATATATATAAATCTTTTTTTAAAAAAATATTATCTTCATGGCATCCAAACTTTCTGACTTTTTAATTGTATAAATTAAAAAAGAATATTTAAAAACAAGAATATTTCTGGTGAGTTTTTTACGGTTTAAATTGTGTTTATAATTTATTTTCTTATTCTTTTATGTGAAAAGAAATGACTTAATTAAGTCAAGCTGGTGGTGTCTTAATCTTTCCGTTTCTTTAATAACCATTTTTATTAATTGAGTTATGGCAACAGATTGTATCACTGCTTAACATATGTATCACAATTCAAAATTCCGGGATAAAATATAATTAGCAAACTTTCTGGAATTTAATGTAATATTGCTGAAACTATCCGGGATTTATGTGTTGTGTGTGTTACTTAAATAATACTGGTGACTTTATTAATAAGTAAATTAGAAAAAAATAGATCTAAATACAACATTTTATCTTTTTGTTGTATTTCCGAAAGATAAAGATTGTTAATCTGTTGCAAAATATATTCCACCTGTCAGATAACTTACAACATATGGACAATCTGTTGCAACAGATGGATATATCAGTTTGATTTTCCTTTAGCTATGGCGTCTGTTGCAACTTGCTAGTCATCTGTTTATTCAATTTCATCGAGAGCAATCGAATTTTCTAAACACTTCTTGGCCAAATTCAATTTTTGCTCTTGGATTGCTTCTTTTTTTTCTTTGCATCCTTTAACCAAACTAAATTTTTGCTATTGGATTGAGGGCAAAAATTGATTTTGGAGTCCATCTTGAAGGATGCAAAGAAAAAAAGAGAAGCAATCCAAGAGCAAAAATTGAGTTTGGCCAAGAAGTGTTTAGAAAAATCTATTGCTCTCGATGAAATTGAATAAACAAATGACTAATAAGTTGCAACAGATGCCACAACTAAAGGAAAAGCAAAATGATATATCCATCTGTTGTAACAGATTGTCCATATATTGTAAGTTATCTGACAGGTGGAATATATTTTGCAACAGATTACTAATCTTTATCTTTCAGAAATACAACAAAAAGATAAAATGTTGTATTTAGATCCATTTTTTTCTAATTTACTTATTAATAAAGTCACCAGCATTATTTAAGTAACACACACAATACATAAATCCCAGATAGTTTGCATCAGATGTGAAGTCTGTTGCGTCGGATATGGAGTTTGATGCAATAGATATAGAGTCTGTTGGAATACATAACAACCTTTCTGGTGGTTTGATTTGTTCCATCAGTTGCTCCGTCTATTGCAACATCAACAACAGCATAAACTACAAACAACAAATAAAAAACATCAACAACAAAGAAAACAACAATATTTGTTCCAACAACATCGTCAACTACAAAGAAGCATACATCCTATGTTCCAACACCATCAACAACAAGGGACGGACCCATATGAACTCCTCCAGGTGCGTGAGCACAGACTGAACTCATATCGAACTTTATATATGTATGTGAAAATAAAGAAAAAACGTATATAATCTAATCAGTGATCACCCAGAGTAAGAGTTGTTTGTTTAGCCTAGTTGTTGTTTATCGGTGCTTAAGGCTATTTATTTCTTTTGGTCTTGAGTTCAATTCCCACTCAACATATATTTTTTAAATTTTGGTAATCAACTCTTCTCTTCTTATTCACTTTAAACTTTTTATTATTTTCTCCCTTACTCCTTGTGTTGATTGTTCGGACTCTACTATTTTTAAGCTAAGAAGCACCCATCATCTAAACCACACCACACCAAAAGTTTCAATAATGCCAAACCCACCAACAACACCACACCACAAGTTCCAACAATGCCAGCCCCACCAACAACATCAATAACAGCATCAACAACAAAGAAACAAACAAAATACATAAAAAAAATGATACTGCCAATAAGACTTTAAAATTCTCCCAAGAGATGACTTTTTTTCACATCTTATAATAAAAATTCTCGGTATGTTTATTCAACAATTAAAAGTTCCTTCAAATTTTTAAATAAATATGATATGGGAAAATGGTAATTAAATAAACAAAAAGATATAAATAAAGTTGCAAGAAGAAGACGAGAATGAAGGAGAAATAGGGAATCATATCATACAATGTCAAAAGGGGGTCAAAACAACAATTTCAGTCAAGGAATCTAAGATATGGATATCGATCGGTTTAGATTCGAACGAAAATTTTTAAGAAAGAGGAGAGAAAAAAAAGGTTGTGATATCCCTAAAGAGGATAGAAAGAAAAAAAATGAGAGATTTAGGGATGAAGGAGAGGAGGGGAGAGATGAGATAGTTCTAATTTCTAGATGTACTACCCTTACTATTAAATGACTAAACAAAGTGAGTATATTTATTCAAATTTATATTTACAAAGCATAATTAATAAGGCTAATTTGGTAGTAAAATAAACCCCTAATTAATATTTTCTTGATGGGAGTGCCAAGTTAATATGAAAAGGAAAAAGTATTAGGGGTTTCAATATTCATTAATTAATATTCACTAATAATTTGATGGGCACGAGGAAGAAAATGGGTGACATTGAAAAGACAGGACAAGACTACTCAATGAGATTTTTGAGTTATCCAAGAAACATCTTCTACCGCCTTTAGTAGTACTACTACTTTATCTACTCGGACAGTAGCTTGCTTTAAAATTAAAAGAAAACAAAAAGATTTTCAAACAAATATGTCGTATATTGCAACAAATTTAGATATCTATTTGAGAAATCCCAATAGCTCAGTCATCTGTGAAAACATATGGAAATGTTATTTGATAACTAAATCAGAAACGACATCTGTTACAACAGATATCAATATCTATTTGAAAATTTCCAACACCTCAGTCATCCGTCATAATAGATGTAAATGTCTATTTGATAATTAAATAAGAAATGTTATCTATTGCAACAGATATTGTTATCTGTTTGAAATTCTCCAACAGCTCAGTTATTTGTTGCAACGGATTTCATTGCAATTGATTTAGGATGAACTAGGGATGAAAGAATGAGCTCCTCATTAACTTAATATTAAGATTAATAATAGTACCTACATCGATATAGGTGGAACGAGGGATGAATGAATGAGCTCACAGGATAAATTACAAATCCAATTGAGTCATTGTATTTGCATGGTGTTAGTATTGCGTTCATCCCGACCCGAGTCGTCGATCAATCACTCTGAGTTGAAATGTGTTCTCATAAACTTAATGTTAAGATTAATAATAGTACCTATATTGATCTAGGTGGAATTAGGGATGGATGAATGAGTACAAAGGGTCAACTACAACTTCAATTAAGTTTTATGGAAATTGCATGATGAGACGGTACTGCATTTCTCCCGACAAGAGTCATCGATCGATCACTTTGAGACGAACCAATTCTTACTACCTCGTATGTTCAACTAATACCTTAATTGAATAATCTGGGACTAGGGGTGAGTTCTCATAGGTTCAAGTACAACTTCAATTGAGTCTTTTGGCAAATATATGATGAGACGGGACTGTGTTTCTCCCGACAAGAATTGTCGATCGATCACTCTAAGCCGAACCAATTTTTACTACATCATATGTCTAACTAAAACCTTAATTTATTAATTTAGGACTAGGGTTGAGTTCCCATAATGTCAACTACAATAGATGACAGCGCCTATTTAATAATTTACAACAAATGGGTAATCTATTGCAACATATGACTCAATCCATTTGATAATTTACAACAGATGGGTAATCTATTACAACAGATGACTTAATCTATTTGATAGTTTACAACATATTCATGATTTGTCGCAAGCTTAATCTGTATGATAGTTTACAACAGATGTGTAATTTGTTGCAACAGATTACATAATCTGTTTGATTTAATCCAATAAAAAAGACATTTGTTGCAACAGGTTGAACATTTGTTTATATATAATTCAATTAAGTTCATATGTTAGACTAATACCCTAATTGAATGTGAGTTATCATAGATTTAACTACAACTTCAATTGAGTCTTTTGTTAATTACATGATGAAACGATACTGCGTT
This sequence comes from Capsicum annuum, assembly GCF_002878395.1. Taxonomy (NCBI): domain Eukaryota; kingdom Viridiplantae; phylum Streptophyta; class Magnoliopsida; order Solanales; family Solanaceae; genus Capsicum; species Capsicum annuum. Next base: position 36,487 of record NW_025885274.1, read on the forward strand.
CCTCCCGACTAGAGTCAGCGATCGATCACTCTGAGCCGAACCAATTCTTTCTACCTCATATGTTACACTAATACCTTAATTGATTAATCTAGGACTAGGGTACTAACACCTTAATTGAATAATCTGGGACTAGGGGTGAGTTCTCATAGGGTAAACTATCGATTAATCTAGGACTAGGGGTGAGTTCTCGTAGGGTCAGCCACAATAGATGGCAGCGCCTATTTGATAATTTACAACATATGGGTAATCTGTTGCGACATATAACAATCCATTTGATAATTTACAACAGATGGGTAATCTGTCGCAACAAATGACTTAATCTGTTTGATAATTTACATCAGATTCGTAATCTGTTGTTATCTAATCTGATTGATACTTTATAACAGATGAGAAATCTAACGCAACATGTTGAACATTTGTTTTTTACAATTTCAATTGAGTTCATATGTTAGACTCCTAAATTTATTAATCTAGGACCAAAGGTGAGTTTTCACAGGGTCATCTCCTAGAGTACTCGATCAACTACAACTTCAATTGTTTTTATATGATTTTAAAAATTACGCATATAATTTATGATTCTAAAAATAATTACAATCATTTCGGACCAAATTAACATTTTCAAAACTACTTGTCATTCTTTTCCAAAATACAAATCAACCTATACAAAATGTTTCATCATTTCAAATCTCAAGGTCTGGCTCTTTCTCTCTCATTCTCACTCCACAATACAGTACAGACAACAACTACTCAACAAATTTGCTCAACCCTCCACAACAGATCACTTTTCTTCTCATTTTCAACCACATAGGTGTTATTTTTGACATTTTTCTTGCTTGTATCAGTCATTTTCTTTGTCTTCATAGGCAATAGAGTTCGAGAAGAGCTCTATATTTTTTTTTTCTAAAAAATAAGCGCTTTTAAGTTAATAATAAAAAATAAAACTTTTTGTTGTATTATCTTCGAGAATGGGTTAACAATTTTGAGTTTTGATGGTAAAATCGTAGGAAGAAGTCAAGAAATCCCTAGTTTCCATCGCAGTGTTCTGTTAACTGTCGTGGTATAGTTGGATGGTGTTGGTAGTAGTGGTGGTGATGGTAGTGGTGTTTGTGGTCTTTGTGGTTGCACCGGTGGTGGCATTGGTTGGTGGTGTCAGTATCGTGGTGTTTGTTTGTTTGTAGGCATAGGTTAGTGGTGTTTGTGGTGGTGGTTGTTGGTGTGTCAGTATTCGTAGTGTTTGTAATGTATTTTTTAAAATCTATGCATACATCAACTGTAATGTAATTTTTTCTTTTCTTTGTCTGTAGGTAAAATATGTCTCCCAAAAGAAAAGAAAGTGAAAGTGGATCAACGTCTGACCACTCAAAAAGAAGGCTACAGTACAGAGGGATTCGGAGGAGCTTCCTGAACAATATCAGTCAAAGAAAAGTGAAGCTGAGGAGAGATGTGAAAACAACATTGAGCAAGGTGGAAAAGGGTCCATGATGGTGATGAAGAAAATGAAAGTGAGAAAAAGGAGGAATTGGAGAGTCAGAAAGAGAAAGAGGATGATCGTCAACATAATGATAATGGATCACCGACGGGGTGTGAGTTAATATCAACATCCCAGCATGATCCTGTCAAAACTTTTAGTATTGACAGGTTTGAAGTTGCAATACCGATAAATGACCTAGAAGGAAAATAACTAACTGGTCAAATTGTACTTAAATGTCAGATGGGGAAAAATTTTGAACATTTTATGAAAATTATGAAGAACGAAAACATAGGCAGACTTTTTAAGAAGAGCTGCTTTAGACGCTTTCTTGAGCTACCTGAGGACCCCTCTGCCCGTATCCATCTCCCTATAATGATGGTATATGGTCTTCTCAAGCGCAGGATTAAGTACACAGGGGATGATAAAGATCCGAAGGAGGGGGGCAAAAAGAAGATGGATGAAATTTGGATCAACTACTATGACATGCCTTTTTGTTTTGGCTTGCAAGAGTTTGCCATAGTGACGGGCCTGAGATGCCAAGGACCACCACCCCGCAAAAGATCCAAGGAAAGAAAATGCAAGGGAAAAATAGATGGGTTGTTTGACATTGCTCGACGTGGCTACAAAGCATCAGATTTGTTGACAGATCTCGAGGATAAAAGCATACCAGAGCAGTATAGTGAGCAATTGTGCTTAGTTTAGTTTGCCAATTCGGTTATATTGGCAAGAGACGTCAACAAGGTCCTAGAAGATGATTTGTTGGCATGTGCTGAGGATTTTGATAAATTTAACCATTATCCCTGGGGATATAATAGCTTCTTCTTGACTGTTCAATATTTACTGACAAAGCTATCCTCAGGGAAGACCATATTATACGGCTTTCCTTGGGCTTTCATGGTAAAATTAATCACTAATTTTACTCACCCATTAATTTATATTGAATATAATTATTATGATTTTTTTTGGCTTGCTTCCTATTTACACTTTTTAGGCTTGGGCATTTGAAGCCATTCCTCCCCTCCGAAAGTAGTTAATGGATTACCCAGATGAGGTTTATCATCCAAGGATGTTTAGGTAGTTGGCTGCAAAGAGCAACACCAATATTAAGGAGGTTGGTCTCTTTACCCCTTTGGATGATGTAGTACGTCATCTTCAAGTAAACTAATTCTACTCAAAGATAAGAAAGATATTGAATAGATGTTATAGCTGGTGCATGAAATGTTATATCTGATGCACCAGATGGGACATCTGTTGTGACGGGATATATCTTACATCAGATTACCCATATGTGACTTTGGTTCTCTGAACCTGACTCCTAAAAGATTAACCATCTACTGCAAATTATGTAACAGATGTTTAATCTGATAACATATCATTCATCTATTGCAATGCATAAATCATCTGTTTCATAATAGATTACCCGTCTTGTGCAGCTGTTGCAACAGATGATTGATATTTTGCATCAGATTATCCATGTGTTACTATGTTTCTCTGAACCAAACTCAAATGAATTTTAACCATATACTGCAAACTATACAACAGATGGGTCTTTTTTTTAAAAAAAATGTAGCCCAACTGTGAAAATTATTATATTATATGATTTAAATACATCTGTCTTTTTTCTTTTTTATAGGTTGTGCATCCATGGATCGTGCCTACTGAGGAGGAGTCGTTGATGACTTCTTATATTACTCTAGGTCATGTTGATACTATTGTAGACCCAATGGTGGAGTTAATTAAGAAGGAATTGGCTAGAGCAACAGCCATAAGAAGAGCAATTAGACAAGGTCAGCCTAATGTTGAGGCTCTTCATGACCAACCTTTTACTAAGACAGATTCGGGTGCTTTTTCTGGTGGAGTTGTTGGTGTTGGTGGCAGTTATTCTGATGCTGCTACCACTCATGATGATGAGCATGTTGATGCTCAAGAAAGAATAAATATATTTGAAAACACCCCTTTTCTCCTTTACACAGGTCTCTCTCACCCCTCTTCACCCTCGTGTTCTCATTGCGAATGCGATAAGTACAAAGACAGACAGGATAAACTCTTTGAAAAAATAGAGGCTTTCTCTAAAGCTATCAAGGAATTCAAATACAAGAGGTGTATCATACCATCCAAGAAGGTGAGGGAGCTACACACTCCTACAACGTGGTTAGGAGAAAGAAAAGAGCAATTAGAGACGTACTCTCCGCTCGGAAATCAAAAGAAATTATAATTCCTCCCTCTCCAAAAGCTGTTGAAGTTCAAGGGCCAGTAAAGAAGGTGGACATATATGCAGAACTTGGCGCCGAAGAGAAGAAGGATCTGCGACAGGCCAAGAATGCTAAGCTAGGCGCACCAGATTACCCCAGGCATCCTTTTTCCCCCGAAAACTTCCATACTATGACTGATATGCGTATGTCGTACGAGGATAAGGCAAGTTTAATTTTCCTAACCTAGCCCTTCTAATCTACCCCATGAAGAAGAAGCTATACAACAGATTTCACATCTGTTGTAACAGCTGGGTATACTAGTGCAACTAGTAGTGGTTCTGTTGAAACTTATTATCCATATGTTGCATAAGTTGCGTTGGATTATTGATTCAGAGAATCCTATGCAACAGATGGACCATCTGTTGCATCTTTACAGTTACTAACCTATTTAAAAATTGACTTCTTTAAAAATTGACTTGTTATCTCACAGCATGTTGACATAATTCTCTACCTCATAAAGAAAAGGTAATTAACGTATCGGGAAGCTTATGACGTTGCCGATAGGATAATGGACCTCGAATTCTGCAAGAAGATCAAGGATAGGTACAATCAACTTAATGGAGAGGCGCCAGCCCTTGGCGTAGGACTTGATTTCCTAGTTCCTATGTTGGTCTTGGATGAAGAAGAAACGTTAAGATATGTTAGAGGGGACAGGCCAAATCCACACGGCAAGAGCTGGACCAAGGCAAAAAGGACTCTTGCAGTCATTAGAGTGAACGGCATACATTATCGAGCTGTTGAGATACTACTCGAGGAGGGAAATATCAATGTTTATGACTCCAACGTACCTCTCATCGATGATTTCGATCTTTTTCTCCTCATGGAACCACTGATGGTGTTGTTGCCCATCTTGTTGAGGGAGAGTAAACTGATGAATCATTTGTCAAAGGAAGTGTTGATGAAGAAATCATGGGATTTTAAAGGTCAAAATAGGGGAATGATCCTTCCAAAAGGTGATGCCTCTAAAGCGAGCGGCTCGCACACTCTTGCACACATCGAATGTTTGCTGACCGACACAGAAATGGCTGAGCCAATGACTTTCCTGTGCAACAACGCTGTGGCAAACCTGCAAGAGGTCTGGGCTTATGGGGTACTAACTGAACTCTTGAAGCCTATGTATATAGAAGAGCCTGTGAAATAGAAATTTTTAATTTCAAGTCACCCTTCACTTTATTACATGTACAGGTAGTGACAATAATTTTTTTCTGATGAAAGTTGAGTTTTTTATAATGCAATAGACTAGATTGTCAATCTATTGCAACAGTGGAAAGACCTGTTTGAATAATCTAATAATCTAGTAATCTAAGTCTAATTTGTTGCAATAGTGGGAAGACCTGTTTGATAATTTCTATGAATAATCTAATAATCTAAGTCTAATCTGTTGCAACAGTGGGAAGACCTGTTTGATAATTTCCACAGATAGCCTAAATTTTACAACATATGCCTAAATTTTTTTGATATTTTCCAACAGTTACCTTGAATATCCATGTGCTCGTCGACAATAAACCAGTAGAAAATACACACACCACCATAAAAATTTCAGCAATTAGGCTTCAATATCCATGTGCCCAACAACACCAAACCAGTAGCAATAACGGCAATAATGCAGTATCTTCTTGCTCGATTTTGTTTGTCTTCAGAAGCCTTGACTTTGTTCCACAAACCCTAGATTACACGATTTTCTTGTAAAGTGTGTCGTTCTTCATACAAATCAAAGTAATCGCATCCACTCAATCTCTATAAAAAAAAAAAGAACACAATTATAAAATAATTACAAGTCAATAATTAATCAATTAATTAAATAAAAAAATATTACCTTTGAAATCTTACAAGTAAAAAACCTATGACCCGGATTTTGTTGAATCCAAGAAGTCATTAACAAAGCTTCATGACCGCACTTACAATATCGAAAATCTTTATCACAAAAAATAGTGAAGATGCGCTCGATATTGTCAAGGTCAGTTGGAAAAAATAAAAGTAATAATTTGAAGAATTTGGATAGATAAAAGAAGATGACGATGATGAAGAAGATTTGGGAATTTAGGGTTAAATTTTAGGAGGAAGATGAATATATAAGACAATGAGGGAAAAAAATAACCGTTGGGGGCTAAGTGACGGCAAGTCAGCGAAATGTGTCAGGACTGACACGAACATATTTGATGCCCATTTTATTTTACGTGTTTAAAATGAACATGTCTACTTGATGCCTATTTTATTTTAGGTGTTTGAACTGAACACCGTCGATGGATTGCGTCTTTTTTATTTAAATTCACTTTAACGTTTTTACTCATAGTGGAAATTTTTTATGTCCAACAAAAGTTGAATTTTTATAATGCAACAGATTCTCCATCCATTGTAAAAGTTATCCTACCTGTTCTGACATATAGTTTATCTGTTGCAATAGGTTGATCATCTGTTGCATTATCTTGATGTTTTTATCTAAAGTCCATCTATTGCAACAGTGAAAAGACCCGTTTGATAAATTCCAATAGATAATCTACCTGTTGCAACATATGTATAAATTCATTTGATTATTCCAATAGATGTGTCGTCTGTTGCAACAGATAAAGTCCATCTATTGCAACATATGTCTAAATCTATTCTTTTTTTTTTCAATAGATGTGTCATCTATTGCATTATCTTGATGTTTTTATCTAAAGTCCATCTGTTATAACAATGGGAAGACCTTTTCGATAAATTTCAACAGATCACCTTCCTGTTGTAACATATGTCTAAATCTGTTCAAATTTTCCAATAGATGTGTCATCTGTTGCAATAGATACATTATCTGTTACAATATTTGAATCTAGTATTCCTTTTCAATTAACAAGTTCAAATCTAAGAATAAATAAAATTTGTAGACAAAATAAAATAAATCGAAGCCTTCATAAATTAGCTAAAATAAGTCAACAAATAAATAAAATGTAAAAAAAATTGTATGGGTATAGATCTCAACAAATACATCAACAATAATTTAAGTATACTTCCAAGGATTGCTTTGACAGGTGCAAGCTATAAAGATCTACTCAGTATGGACAAGTTGTTCTTCATCCGGTGCTATGGAATTTGGCTTTGCTCGTCGTGGATCTTCACTGTCGCTTGCGTACGATTTTTGCGCTTTCTGTTCTCCATATTTCCATAAAAAGAGTAGCATATTGTCAATGTTGTTCAGCAGTAGCTTCTTATACATCCACCTGAAAAGCCAAAATTGGTCAATGCTAATCACGGAGATACAACAAAATGAAAAAGGATAACTCATCTCTTCTAGCAAATCAAACAGGTCTTCCTTCCATTTTAAATTGTCCCAAACATATTATATTTATGTTGAAATAATGAATCAACTATTGGGACAAATTTCTACATGAGGAAGACCATGTGTGATAATTTCCAATGGATGAACCATCCGTTGCAATATATAAATCATTTGTTGTAGCAGATAGATCGTCTATTGGTACAAATAAAAGTTGTACGAAGATCTGTTTGATTTGCTAAAATAGATGAGACATACGTTGCACCAGATAAAATATGTGGTACAACAGGTTAGTCAACTGTTGCAATAGATGTATATATCTGTTTGATAATTTTCAGCAGATGTGTCATCTGTTGAAACAGATATGTGTCTGTTTGTTTTGTCAGTTGGAAGACATATAATATATTAACCTTATGCAGCTACTGCTGCTCTCCTTTGGACATTGTACATTGCTCAGTGCAACACGCAGACAGAGAAGTTGCAATTTTGCTTTTTTGGATGCCTGATAATGCCCTGGAAATCACTCTCCTTCTTCTCTTAGCCCTAATCTCTAATGGAGCGGATGAAATGAAATCCTCTTTGATAGAATGAGGCCCCTCTTAGATGTCAATTCCTTTATAGAAGCAGTTAATGCATTAATAGCATTAATCACTACATCATGTTTTGCCCTGCAGTCTTGACATTTGCATGCAGAACATTCGCTAGGAGAGGTAAAATCTATATAACTAGTATGATCATACCCATAATGGTTTGCTTTAAATACTGTAAGAGGAGCATCATTAGCACCAACAGCAGCACCACTACCACCACCAACAGATCCATCAACAACAACAAGCCCACCCTCCAAAATTATTTTTCTTGTAATGGTTGTTGCTCCAAACAATTCCATTTTCATTATGTCGATGACCTTAGGGTTCGATAAAGTTTGTACAGACCGTAAAGTAAGAAAAAATTGCATCTTCAACTCTTGATTGGTCGAAACTAGCGACAGATGCACATTCTAACATAAATCATTACATATATTAGAATGATGATTAGATCATTCATAAAAAATATTAATTAAAAGAAAAATTAATTATAATTATACTTACTACAACCTTCGGGGGGTTGAAGAGATCAAGAAATTTTACATTTTTATCAGTTTTGGTCGACAACCATCTCAAGATTCTTGGACAGAAAACTCCTTCCTGGTAGTTCACTTGTTGTCTCAAATAAGGAATAACTTTAAATGCCCAAGACTATAAAATAATGCTAATAAATTAAAACTATTATTGAACAAAAAATATGAATGATATCATAATAGAAGAAAGAAACATTTACCATGAAAGCCCATGAGAAGCCATATAAGTTGACTGTCTTTGTCGCTAACGGAGTCAACAAATATTTTACAGTCATTTTGAAGCTTTCATACCCTCATGGATAGCTGTCAAATGCCTCAAGATCCTCAGAGAGATTTATTAAACCGAGACTTATGTTTTTGTTAACGTCTCTCGCCCAAAGATTATTATGTACAAACCAAACCAAGCACAATGACTGCTTGTGCTTCTTTGAAAGTCCTTTACCTTTCAACGCTTCTATCAAATTTTTGTTTTTAAAGCTTGGACCAACAATGGACATCAGGTTATCACTATCACACGACTTGTCTTTGCCATTTTTGGGTGTGCAGGGTACTTTTTTGGGTTAGAATAGGTATAACTTGAGAAGGAGGTTAACATTTTAGTCCAGTAACTATGGCAAACTCCTTCCAACTAAAACAAACAGGTATGCCACAGTAATTTATCCACATCTCATCCATCCTATCTTTGTTTTCATACATAAACCTACGCTTAAGAATTTCATATACCATTTTCATTTGGAAACGAGCATTGTTGTCCTCCGGCAAATCAAGATATTTTCCAAAGTAGCTATCCCTGAAATAAGCATCCAATTTTTGCTCTCGAAGTATTTTTCTGAAGGCATCAAAAAAATTTTCCATGGCTGACTTAACCACGAAATCACCCGTTAAATCTGCAGCACCATCGCGTTGCATTCTCATAGGATAATGATCAATGCTGAAGGCTTTGACCAGCTCTTCGGTGGAAGGACTATTAGCATCTACATCATCTCTTTTGAAATATTCTTTCTCCTTGTGTTCATCATATTCTGCTCTTGATTGAGATAACGCTTGTAAAGCAAGATCATAGAATGGTGGATGTAGCCTAGCTGCTTCACTTGTTCCTTTACTTGGACTTGTTTCGATTTTTGTTCTTTTGGGAACCATATTATCTAAAATTAATAGAAATATAAAATAATATATTATTGTTGATTAATGCATCATTTAAAAAGGATAACAGTAAATCAAACAAGCAAAACAATAAAATAACAGTTGCAATAGATCACCGAACTGTTGCACCAGGTAGTATATCTGTTGCAGCATATAACCAAACTGTTGCAGCGGATGAGTAATCTGTAACAACAATACAAAATATACCACTCATCTTTTAAGATAGATAAATGGTCTGTTCAATAGATCACACAACTGTTGTGACATCATCTGTTGCAACATCTGAGTGATCTATTGGAACAGTTAAATAATCCGTAGCAACGACTGAGTAATCTGTTGTGACAATACAAAATATATCACTCATCTATTGAAAAAGATGAATGTTCTGTGCAACAGGTTAGACATTTGTTGCAACACATGAATGATCTGTTGGAACAGTTATCAACGGTCAATATTATTTAGATTTCTTCCAACATAGGATCTTCTATCATGGCAGATGAATGATCAGTTGGAAAAATCAAGTCTTGAACTTTTCCTGTAGGAAGAGTTGGTAGAATTTTATCCAACAGGAGGTTCATCTGTTGCATCAGATCATTAACCTGATGTTCTTCCATTGCACCATATGGTTAATTAGTTGCATCAGATTTTTTCTTTGAAGAATAATTTGTTGCAATATATGGTAAAGCTATTGTATCAGATTATTAATTTGGTGCAACAGAATTATAATCTGATGGTTCCTCTGGTGCATCAGATGGTTGATCTATTGCATCATATGATAAATATATTGCATCAGATGGTTAATATGTTGCACCAAATGGGTAATCTGTCGGAGGAAATAGTAGCATGATTTTGTTAAATAAAAAACAGCAATTTCACCATTTTTACCAAGAACAAGAACAGAACAAATCAAACCAAATTGTCTTTTTGTTTTTATAAACACAAACAATAAAAATCAAACTTCAAAAAAATACAACAAACAACAAAATATCATAATTCACTTCGAAAAGAAAAGAGAATAAATATCAAAAATTAGGATTTTATTCAGACCGCATTTCAAATTAGTGCAACAAATATTAGAATTGTTAACCAATACTATAAGAGAAGTTGGCTCAAGTTCCTCATTTTCTTCCAAACTAAAAAGGCCATAAATTTTTACCTGTGAAAGAAGAAAAGGACCGATGAAGAATTTGAAGCTTTTGTGGCCGGAGAGCAAGGCTGTCACATTGATTAAAGTCAAAAAAAAACTCGAAGCCCAACTATTTATAGTCAGATATTGAAGTCACCGAGGATTGAAATGAGAAATTTGTAGAACAGTTGGTTAGGAGAGAGTTGAGAGAAGCTATCGAGAGAGGGATGACAGACAGGTTGATTGAATTGAAGAGGGGAACTCAAAGCCCAACTATTTGTCATCGGGGGTTGAAAGGAGAAATTTTACAAAACTGTTGGTTGGGAGAGAGTTGAGAGAAGCTGTCGAGAGAGAGTGATTGATTTGGATTGAAGAGGGTGTGGGTTGGGTTGATTTGTATTTTTGAAAAGATTAAAAAGTTTTGAAAATATTAATCAAGTCCACAATTAACTTGATCAAGTTTCCTAATAATGTTTGACCCTATCTGTTGGTCAATGTCACCAATCCTTCATTCAAGACTTAAAAGACACCTATTCTTCAATTTTCTCAGGCTACTTCTTCCTTACTTTTACCAAAGCAGCATAGCTTACCCCCTCAAACATAAAATACATTTTCATAGACATCCTACGCTCTCAAGAAGGGTAATAATTATGGTTCTCCAGCCACCTGGAGACCTTAGCTTGATGTCTTCCTATGGAATGAACCTCTTGGACAATCAACTTTATAAGTTGCTCCACTATTTTTTGTTGCTGCTGAAAGACTCATGTTTCTTTCTCTCCACAGTTGGTATATGGCTGCAGCAAGTATCATCCTTTAAACTTCTACTTTACTACTCTTATCCTTAACATATGTTGTTTCCCATGACATCTCTAAATCCCACTCTCCAGGCACCTGAGATATGCCCATCTAGTTTAGAAGTTTTTTTTATACTAGAGCAGCTACTGAGAAAGAAAAGAATAGATGTGAGTGGCTTTCATCGACTATACTACATAGAGGGCATTTAGGGTCCACGCCCATCTTCCATTTTATCAATCTGTCCTTCGTGTAGAGTTTGTGTAGAGTAGCCAACCTCTAGATGAAGATCCATCTCGGTGAACCCCTGTTATTACACATAAATCATCTCCACTCAACTTTCGGATAGTCGCCCCTAATTTTCAAATACATTTGTTTGATTGAGAAGTGCTCCATCTCCTTAAATTCAGCCATGTTACTGCCAGCTACTTCAATATATTTGGATGCCTTTAGGATTCTTTGAACTATCCAGAATACCTTCTTTGGCACATCCTCGTATAGTACTCTAATCCTACCATAGTAGCAGTAGATCCATCTCAACCATAAAGCATCTTTCTTTCGGCAAATGTTCCACAGAAGATTAATGATTACTGATTTATTCCATGCATTAATGTCCAATATGTTTAAACCCCATCAGACTCAAGTTGACGGACTTTATAAAAGCTTTTTTGGAGAGTTCTGTTGGGATCGAAATCAAGAGGGCGTCATGCGGAAGCTTAAAGTTTGCAAAATGGGATGGTGATAATTCAAAAACAAATAAGATATACTAAAAAATATTATTGAATATAATTTGGCCAACTGGCCTACATAAGAAACTAATATTAAATAAATATAAAAATTATTAGGAGAAAATCTCTCCCTAAATGAGACTCTTTAAAGACTACATTGTGGATGTTATTGTGTTATGACTTGAGAAGAGAGTTGTTGTATTGATAGAGTTGCAAAATCCTTCTTCTAAGAAAGAATAAACCTAATAAAAATCTAATAAGAAAGAGATCTTTTCTTACTAGGAAACCTTTTCTACTCAGAAATCCTTTCCGAAGTAAAACACAATTATGGTAGAATCCAAGTAAGGTAAGAAATTCAGGACAAATCCTAACAAATCTCCCCTTGGCCTGAATTTTCTGGCAAAATTGATCTACATCTTTTTCTTTGTGTAATCTTCGTAACTGTTGCTTGTCATGGTTAAAAATAAAATTAAAAATATTATGGGTTAAAAAGGGGTTTTAAAATATCTTATTTTTATTTTTAAAGATGTAGCAGCAGGAATGTTGAAAATATGTTTTAAGTTCCTTCTCCACATGTAGCTGGACAAAACTCTCCATTATTGTCAAACTGTTGCAGCTTGATTTTGAAACTACTTTGAACCTATTTAATCTCATCTCACCACACCATTGAACCTTTGAACCATAAGCTTTGATGCCACTTGTTGGATTCGAAATCGAGAGAGCGTCATGAGGAAGCTATCAGTTTGCAAACCATAGAAGAAGATAATTCAGATTACAAATAAAAACATAATACTAAAAAAATATTATTGAAAAGGTTGGTCCAACGACCTAGATATTAAAAACTAATATTGAAAAAATATAAAATCTATTGGGAGAAATCTCCCCCTAAACAAAACTCTTAAACGACCACATTGTGGATTTTATTGTGTTATTATATGATAAGGGGGTTTTCTATTTATAGATGTCTAAAACCTTTACACTTAGAAAGAGGTTAGCTAAATATGGAAAAGAATTATATTTTCCTTTCAGGAAAGTAAAAGTATTTATGGTTACTTTTATTTTACTTACAAGAAAAAGTAAAACTTAGTTTTGGTAAGAAAATCAGGGCAAAAAACTAAAAAAATCTCTCTTTTTGGCTTTATTTTTTGCAAAATATTCTTGATCCTCCTTCTTCTTGTGCATAATCATTGTTCTTCACATATTTTTCATATATCACTGTTGTTTGACATGCTTTAAAAATTGAGCCTCTTTAGGTTAAAATATATCAGGCCTTTTTGAATTAAAAATATTGAAGCCCTTTTGCAAGGTTAAAAGTGAGCTTTATTTTCAAATATGTGACATCAGAATTATTGAAATATGATTGACAATTGTCTCCACATGTAGTTACACAAAATCGTCATTATCGTCAAACTGGTTGCATCTTGATTTGAAACCGCTTTGAACCTATTTAATCTTGTTTCACCAAACTTTTGTACTTTTGAATCGTAAGCTTTGATACCACTTGTTGGGATCGAAAACAAGAGGGCGTAATGGGGAAGCTTGAAGTTTTCAAAGCAGGACAGTGATAATTCAGATGACAAATAAAATATACTAAAATATATTATTGAATATAATTTGGCCAACTGGCCAACACAAGGAACTAATATTAAAAAAATATAAAAATTATTGGGAGAAAATCTCTCTCTAAATGAGACTCTTTAGAGACTACATTGTGGATGCTATTGTGTTATGACTTGAGAAGAGAGTTGTTGTATTTATAGAGTTACAAAACCCTTCTTCTAAGAAAGAATAAACTTAATAGAAATATAATAGGAAAAAGATCTTTTCTTACGAGAAAACCTTTTCTACTCAGAAATTCTTTCCAAAGTAAAATACAATTATGGTAGAATCCAAGTAAGGTAAGAAATTCAGGACAAATCCTAACAAGTTCTACACCACCAGTCCATAAGAAATTCCAACAAGTAGCTTCGATAACTTTGATCACTTTCTTTGGGAGCACAAAAATTTGGGCCCAGAACACCTGAATAAAAATAAAACTAATTTTATCAGTTGTGTTCTACCAGCATAACATAGAAACTTTTTGGTCCATGATTTAATCCTCCCTAACATCTTGTCTAAAGGGTTGACACTGCACAGCTAAAGGTTTTTTTAGGCTCAAAGGGACCCCCAAATACCTTATGGGAAGATCCCTTTTAGAGAATCCAAGAACTTCTAAGATTTCTGCAAACACTTAATTTTGTCCCCCTCAAAAAAATCTAATTTACCATTTTTATCCCCGTCTTACCGTACACCCCCACAACATTCCATAATTTTTCCCTAAAAAGAAAAAAAAAACAAATTCCTAACAACCTTGTCACCTCAACCTAACAAAAATAACAACCACTACCCTACCCTCATACCCACTTACCCCCTACTACTCACTACCCCAGACCCCCCTCCCCTAATGGAATACACGCACAGCTATCAACATAATACTCACAACATAACACATATATAGATTCTAGGAATAAGCACAAGGTAGGAGATTGCATATACACAATACATATATCCATTTTTATAAGGGGGTCCACTCAAATATATCCACACCAACACACACACAATGGAGACATGATTAATCCTCACCATTACAGAGAAATATATACACCTACCATCGTATACATATACATACAAATACACAGAACAATAGGGGACATCTCATCAAAAAGCACACAAGACACTCACTAGAAAAAAGGCTCACATACACACACTAGGATACTCTCAAAAATCCCGTCATTCCTCATCAAAAAGGGTATATACACAAACTCATCAGAGCTACACATACAAATGAGGAAAAATCAGAAAAGAAAGCTCGAGAATGTTGACACGGTGAAAGAAATGGTCAAACAATGAACTGAAAACCATCGAGTTGACCGATCCCATTTTGAAATCTCTTAAAATCTTTTAATATTTTTTTTGGATGAATCTGGCCGGAAAACACTAAGTTACCGAAATCCGACCCTTTTTCCATTGGTTTTTTCTGCTATCAGTGCTCACCGGAGCTCCAGCTACGCGGGTTTTTGAGTATTCTCATAATATGGGTTTTTGGGTGTTCTCTGCTCATCGTAGTTTTCATGTTCAAATTGGATTTTGCTAATTTTGTGTTGGAGTTGGCTTATAGTCGAGTTGTGGTATTCTTCGAGGTCTGATCGTGGGTTTCATCTCTTCACTCGGTGAATACTAAATCTTAAAAGCTTTAAATTATGTTCCAATTCTCTTATCTCTCTCTTTATTTTAATTTCAGTCTGATTGTGGATGTGATTCGATATCTTTGTTTTGTTTGTTTGGATAATTTGGGTGATGTCTGATGTTTTTTGCTTTTGAATAATTGATCTCGATGATAAATGTGATGACAATATAAGTTTGGGATTGTATTAAACATGAAATGGGGTGGGAATTAAAAATTGATAATTTTGAACGTTGGTTAGTTTAACCCATTGATTGTTGTTTGATTGCAAACGGATGTTAATTTGGACAAACCCGATAGTATCATGCCTTAGGCCGAGGATTAAAAGGCAAACAGTAGGCTCGGATAGGCAAATTTAGAACTTGTGGATTGTGAAATATTCAGAATATTTGTTGAATGATTGTTTACCGCATTTGGATCAATTGTATTTATTTACTGGGGAATACCCTAAAGAAAATTGTATTTATTCACTGGGTAATGCCCCGAAGAATCATGTACACAAAGGAGGCTCATGATCAAGGCCTGAGGCATCAGGTAAAGCATTGGAGCGTAGTTTAGGACTAGTGTAGGTTCGTGTAGGTTTACATTTCTATATCTTTTTATTTTGGGTCTGTAATAAATTGGACTGGACACTAATTTTAGTTTTGTTTATTTGATTGTGTATCTCATGTTTGTGTGTTTGTTGGTTTATACATTCATAGTGTTCAAATTAGCCGATATGCTTCACCGAGCGACCGTGGTCGAACCATGGGATAGAGAGGTGCCTAACACCTTCCCATCAGTCAACAGAATTCCTTAGCCAGAATCTATGTTCGCGGATCAGTTTAAAAAAGTGAAAAATATTTTTGAAAAAAGATTTCCAAAGGTGACTTGGCACACCAGATTTATGCCAAGTGGCGACTCTGAGTTTAAATGTAAATATTCCTTTTCGAAACAAATTTTCATTTTTGACACTTTAATAATAAAAATCCTTTTCAAACTTAAAATCAGATCTTTTGATTAAAAAAGAGGCGTGACAGCTCTGGCGACTCTGTTGGGGATACTTTCAGAATTCGATCTTATTTTTGAGTTATATCGGCTTAATTTGACATTATGAGTGTATAGACATTGTTTGTGTTATTTATATTTCTTTATCATTGTTGCGTGCTTACGTGCTACATGTTTACAGTTTTTATTATGTGTTACCGTTTTATACCTAGAATCATGTGTACAACTCGAGTCATTTTTTCCGCACCAAGTCTGTAGTACATATGTGTACATGATCTCTAGTCGAGTCACCCTTATTTTAGGAGGGGATCCATTGGGTGTATGGAGTGGGTGGAAAGTTCTCGCATCCACTATCGACCATGCGCTCCCCCGAACAACCTTGTTAGTGAACCCCAGCATAGGTCAGCCTTTAGGTCATTCTTATTTGCATCATATTGAGACCTAGTGGGACTCACTTGGTCCTATGTAGGACACTCACCTTTAAAGCATTCCTATGTGCTAATTATTGTATTTTTTAGGGTAAAATGGTTATTTGACGGACTGATTTAGGGTTAAAGCATGTGCTAGAATTAAAGAAGGTGTGCAGGCAAGAAAAATCGAGGAAAAAAATGAAAAAAAGTGAGTAAAAAAAAGAGAGTTTCATAGTTTTTATAGTTTTTATGGCTTTTGTTTTTCACAATCCAAAAATTCAAAAAGATTTTTTTTATCTTTTGCACTCATGTTCTCAAAATACAAAAATGTCAAAAAGATTTTCCTTTTGGTTTCTTTAG
>NW_025885274.1:56348-65067 GCF_002878395.1 Capsicum annuum
AAAAGAAGGAAAAAGAGGTTTTGAAAAAGTGTTGAACTCTAACACATTTGTTATTTTTTTTGTTGAGTCAGTTTAAGGTGGTTGGTTTGTGGAATCCTGGTTGGCCCTCCACATCACACCAAATCCAAGAAAGAGTTAGTTGTGTCCAACAAGGATATAGAGAGTGACCTCATAGATCAGACAAAGAGTCAGGAAAATGAGAGTTTAAAGAAAAAGAATTTGAGACTAAGACAGCAAATAATGGAAATGTATCGAACTTGGGATAGTGGTCTTCCTCCTACTCCATTCCCCATTATTGACCCTATAGATATCTTGAGTTTTCCATCACAATTGCAAAGTAGTTTTTCTATCATTGTTGACGCACCACAACTTGCCTCGGAATTCATTCCACGTCAGCTGTATCCCAATACTTCTACCACTCTTTCTCTAGCTCCTCAGTATAAGCCTACTATATTCACAACACCATATACCGTCTGTGATTTTATTGCTCAACCCTCTACTAAGGGTTCTACGTTGGCTATCCGCCCAATGGTTGTGGTTTCCCATGTCGCTAGTGAACCCATATTTAATAATCTTGATGTTCATTGCTATACTCCTGAGCCTACTTTTAAGTTAACTAGACCACCAAAATTTCTTAAAAAGAAGCCTAGCGTGTCAGAAGAGCCAGAGAAAATGGTTGGAAAATGAAGGGTGTAGAAAATCCTATGAAAAGTTCCCTAGGACTCACGGGTAAAGAAGATGTTTCATATAAAGACTGGAGCATGTCTTCAAGTTTCAACCTTTCTCCTAACTTTGATATATCATAATTTAAGAACATGATGGGTATGAGGATTCTGTAAAACACTTGGGATGATAGTGTCATCAGTTGAGGGGAACTGAAGGGAAAAAGAAGGAAAACAAACCTATCGTCATTCTAGAGGCAATGCATCAGTTGAGGAGGACTGAAGGAAAAAGAAGAAAAATGTACCTATCGTCGTTCCAGGGGCAAAGCAAAGATTGAGAAGTCCAACTCAGAAATACTATCAGTCTTAAACCCGAGCTTACACATCAGATCCACATGCTCACCTGCAACAAGGTTTCTCTCTATAAAATCCCAGATATTCCACTGCAATTCCTCAGTATCTTTTGAACAATGCACAATTGGATGCTCATCTATCTTCCTATCCATAATGGTGTGATCCAATCCCTCAACATCGTCCTTGACCCCCGCAAATTTACCAAGGAAACTCTAAATCCAAGTTTCATTCGAGGCCAGATTTTGTAATGAGGAAGAAGGAAAAGGATAATTTCAAGCCAATTGGGGAGACCTATACTAGTTTATTCCAGATATTGAGACAATGGGGCTTGATTAGTCCTATCCCTGGGTATACTCCCGATCCACATTCAAAAATTTTTTATCCTAATGTACGATGTGCTTATCATTCTAATATACAAGGTCACAGTACTGAAGATTATTGTATTTTGAAAAGAGAAATAGAGAAAATAATTCAAGAAAAATTAATTGTGGTGCAAAACATTGGCACCTCAACCATCCCACAGAGTTCTTAGCTAGCACGTGGTACTATACAATATATGGGAATCAATGTGTTTAGCATGGGGATCCAGAACTTATTTATTAAAGGGAATGTGTTTAATAGTGGTGGAAGTTGTAGTCAAGCTGACATGCAAACCAGTGGCTAGTTGTCAGGCTGAGCAATTGAGAAGTCATCCCTCTCCCTACTAGGAAGAGGTCCGGTAGTTTTGTTTTTTTTGTTTTTTTGTTTTTCGAATTATTTCAAGATTGTAGTTTGGGATCTATCTTGTTTTGTCCCTTTGTCATTTATGTTCAAACTATTCTATGTTTTGTCTCAACTAAATGAAGTGTCCCTTTCCCTTTGTGTTTTAAATATGTGTTGTTTGTTTTCTTTACACAATACATTTTAGGTTGATTCTAGTGGTATGACATGCTAGCAGAATTTTCAGCCAGATCTTAAAATCCAATTTAACCATGAAACATTAAATCAGAGGGCTAAAGTTAGAAAAAACATGTGAGGAAATAGGTAGAGTGCTGAGACATTTGGTGACAAGTTGAAGCCTTCTTTAAAAATTAAGGCAATTATTTTGAGAATCACTAGAATAACTTGGTCATCAATTGAAATACATATCTAAATTAGGTCAAATAGTGGATGTGTGATCATACATCAAAAGGAACAGAAAAAATCAACTTCATGAAAACATGATCATTCGATGTGAGGGATGTACAACAAAGGTGGAGTTGTATGTTTGATAAGTGTAGAAGAAGAAGTGACGCACATGCTCAGTTAAAGTTAGTGTTGTTAAAGTGTCACAAATAATTTTCACCTTTCACTTCATATTGCATGATGTATACTTGCATTTTAAAGGATTGATATGACAAAGGCATTTTATTCTGCAATCCAAATATTGTGTCATCCTTTATTCACCCCATTGAACTTTGGTTCTAGTTTCTTTCATATCCCTATTTTGGAATCAAGATAAAGTCGAAAAGTTACAAAAAATAAAGTGTCGAGCAAAAAATAAAGTCAAAAATCAAAAATAAAAAGAGAGAAAAATATGCTCAAAAAGAAAGAAAAGAGAAGAGTGTCAAGAAAAATAAAGTAAAAAAAATCCCAAAGAAAAAAGAGTCAATAAAAGAAAAAAAGAGAAGAGAAATCAGAATCAAGCAAAAGAACAAGCTATCGGAACTACGTGTGACCTGATTTTCCTCTCTCGGGGAGAGATACGTAGGCTGACCAACTTTGGGTTCGGTCCAACCAAATAAACAATTTAGAAGTTTCCAGTTAAAAGAAACTGGGGCATGAGTTAATCCTCATTGTTTGAGTCGATTCCAAAAGTTGTAAGTCCCACCCCATTTCAAGTGTCGTTTGGGCCTCATATCATCCTTTCTTTCTAACCCTATCCAAAAGCCAAGTTACAACCAAAGAAAAACCTTTAGATCAATCTTTGTGAATGTTAAGACTAGGCATGCAATAGATATGATGAGGCATTTGGGTACTACTTGTCTTCCTCAACATAAGGCGATGGTAAGTTGAGAGAGATAAAAATGAGATAGTCTTATCGGTAAAATCCTCACGGGCACCGTAAGATGACTATGAGTTGAGAGAAATGAAAATAAGAGGCTCTCATTGGTGAGAAACCCTCATGGACACCATAAGGCAATGGTGAGCTGAGGAAAAGAAAAATGAGAGAGGCTTATTGGTGAAAACCCTTCAAGGCACCACTAGTTGAATGAGGTCTCCAAATATAATTGGCTCAAGGAAGTAACTCAATTTTAGGGCCATTAACTCAACAACAATTGGTAAAAGTTTGGATGGAAAGATCAGGCAGCTTAATCCAAAATACATGTTATGATCATTAGAGTTGACTGTCATTTTTAGATAAGTTTTTCTTTTCTCTTATTCAAATGGGGACATTTATTTTCTTCTCTTTATTTTTATTTTATTGAGTCAGTATCCAAATAAAAAATTATTGTTATTTTTCTCTTGTCTTTGAGTCAAGTCCATGTCAAAACAAGTGAGAAAAAATTTCAAAACTGGCTACAAGGTTCTTTAATTGCACAAAGCAAGACAAAAATCAATCACATGAAAGAGACATGATTGTAAGCTGAAATAAGACATGCAAAAAGTTTTGTCAACAAACAAATCTAGGAACTCAGGAAAATACCAAGGTTCAAAGGGTTAATCTGAGGAGCACGGCAAAGCAAAGATACTGTGTTTGTTTCCGAGTCACTCTTAATAAATTAAGTTTGGGTCAATGATGCAGCAAGTCAATGAGATATACTAATGGTTAGAAGTAAGGTTAAATACGATGGGGGAAAGAGCAATTGCCGCAAAAGCTAAAGCCACAAACCAGCCACCATGTTTTTAAACTCACAAGTTTTCTTTGTATGAAACAGGAACATATATTACCTTCAAATCAAGGATTTCAAAGCCTAAACATCAAAGGTCGTAATTTCTCACTTCTACAAATGCAAGAGGTAATGTAGCTGCACAGGTTTGGTAATCAAAACCATGGTAAAACTCATAATACAATATCTCTAGGAGACACATTTCCTTGGGTAATTAAAGTGGCATTTGTAAGGAGACGCATTTTCTTGTCTGGATAATTTAAGTGGTATTTTTAAGGAGACACATTTCCTTGTGTGGGTAATTCAAGCGACATTTATAAGGGGACACACTTCCTTGTTTGGGTAATTCAAGCAACATTTGTAAGGAGACGCACTTCTTTATTTGGGTAATTCAAGCAATATTTGTAAAGAGACGCACTTCCTTGTTTGGGTAATTCGAGCCACATTTGTAAGGAGACGCACTTCCTTGTTTTGGTAATTCAAGCGGCATTGGTAAGGAGACGCACTTCCTTATTTTGATAATTCAAGAGATATTTGTAAGGAGACATACTTCCTTGTTTAAGTAATTCAAGCAACATTTGTAAGGAGATGCACTTCCTTATTTGGGTAATTCAATCAACATTTGTAAGGAGACGCACTTCCTTGTTTGGGTAATTCAAGCGGCATTTGTAAGGAGACACACTTCCTTGTTTAGTTAATTAAAGTAGTATTTGTAAGGAGATGCACTTCCTTGTTTGGGTAATTCAAGCGGCATTGGTAAAGAGATGCACTTCCTATTTTGGTAATTCAAGCGGCATTGGTAAGAAGACGCACTTCCTTGATTGTGTAATTCAAATTTTACTTGTTAGGTGATGCACTTCCTAACTTAAGTCTTGACTCCTAGAAATGTACTTCCTAGTTGAGCCAGTCCCCTTGATTCGTAGAAGACGTACCTTCTGGTCAAGTCATTCCCCTTGATTCCTAGAAGATGTACTTTCTAGTCGAGTCATTTCACTTGATTCCTATAAGTCGTACCTTTTAGTTGAGTCATTCCCCTTGATTCCTATAAGACATACCTTTTAGTTGAGTCATTCCCCCTTATTTCTTTCTAGTTGTGATTTCAGGAGCCCGCCTAAAGAACAAAGTCAAACAACATGGTGAAGAAGTTGAAAGCCAAGAAACAAGGTGAAGAAGTTGAAGTCAAGCAACAAGGTGAAGAAATTGAAAGTCAACAGATTAAAAAATAGCAAGTCAGGAACCCGCCTAAAGAATAGGGTGAAGAAATTTGAAAACCAAGCAACAAGTTTAAGAAATTACAATTCAGAAGACTGCCTAGAGAATAGGGTGAAAAAATTGCAAGCCAGGAGCCCACCTAAAGAGTAGGGTGATGAAATAGCAAGTCAAGAGTCAAAGAAGCTGCATAGATAGAATTTTATAATTTTATTTATGTTTTACCTTGTAATTTTTATTTTTGATGTAATAACAGAGCCGCGGACCAGAACCTCGATGGGACCTCACTCGACTCTCCAACTCAGTTGTCCTTCTTCCTTCTGTTTCTTTCCTTGAATCATGGTTGGGTCAAAATTTGATCTCATTGTTTACTTTTTGGCCTGAAAACACTTTGTGTTTATACCCAAAAAGGGGCATGATGTAGACGCCTAATTTCGTCCCTCTCAAAAAAACCTAATTTACCATTTTTACCCCCCATCTTACTGTACATCCCCACACCATTCCATAATTTTTCCCCAAAAAAGATAAAAAATAACCAAATTCCTAACAAACTTGACACCTCACCCTAACAAAAATAACAACCACTACCCTACCCCATACCCACATACCCCCTACTCCTCACTACCTCAGACCCCCTCTCTTAATGAAATACACGTATAGCTGTCCAAATAATACTCATAGCTTAACACATATATAGATTCCAGGAATAGGCACAAGGTAGGAGCTTCAATATACACAATACATACAGTAGAATAATCAGGAGAACAAAAAGAGATTTTTCATTCTTATAAAGGAGTCCACTCAGATATATCCACAACAACATACACACAATGGATACATGATTCATCCTAACCATTACAGAGAAATATATACACCTACCATCGTACACACATATACACTAATACACAGAATAATAGGGGACACCGCACTAAAAAGTACTCAAGATACTTACTGGAAAAGAAGGCTCACACACATACTATGATACTCTAAAAAATCCCATCATCCCTCATCAGAAAAGGGTATATACACGAACTCACTGGAGTTACACGCACACACACACAAAAATTAGAAAAGAGAGCTCGAGAACATTGACACAGTGAAAGAAATGGTCAAAAAATGAACTGAAAACCATCAAGTTGATCGATCCCGTTTCAAAATCTCCCAAATTCTTTTAAGTTTTTGGGTATTCTCATAATTTTGGTTTTCGGGTGTTCTCTGCTCATCGTCGTTTTTGTGTTCAAATTGGATTTTGTAAATTTTGTGTTGGAGTTGGCTTATAGTCGAGTTGTGTTATCTTCGAGGTCCGGTCGTGGGTTTTATCTTTTCACCCGGTTAATACTAAGTCTCGAAAGAATTAAATAGAGGTCCAATTCTCTCATCTCTCCCTTTATTTTAATTTTGGTATGATTATGGATATGATTCGATATTTTTGTTTTATTTGTTTGTATCATTTGGGTAATGTCTAATGTTGTTTGCTTTTGAATAATTGATCTCGATGATAAATCTGATGACAATATGAGCTTGGGATTGTATTAAACATGAAATGGGGTGGGACTTAAAAATTGATAAAGTTGAACGTTGGCTAGTTTAACCTATTGATTATTGTTTGATTGGAAGCGGATGTTAATTTTGACAAACCCGATAGTATCATGTCTTAGGACGAGGATTAATAGGCAAACAATAGGCTCGGGTAGTCAAATTTAGAACTTATGGATTTTGGAATGTTTGGAATATTTGTCGAATGGTTGTTTACCATATTTGGATCAATTGTATTTATTTGCCGGGGAATACCCCGAAGAAAATTGTATTTATTCACCGGGGAATGCCCCAAAGAATCATATACGCAAAGGAGGCTCGTGATCAAGGCCCGAGGCATCGGGTAAATCATTGGAGCGTAGTTTAGGACTAGTGTAGGTTAGCGTAGGTTTACATTTTAGTATCTTTTTATTTTGGGTCTATAATAAATTGGACTAGACACTAGTTTTGGTTTTGTTTGTTTGATTGTTTATCTCATGTTTGTATGTTTGTTGGTTTATACATTCATAGTGTTCAAATTATTTGATATGCTCCACCGAGTGACCGTGGTCGAACCACGGGATCGAGGGGTGCCTAACACCTTCCCCTCGGTCAATAGAATTCCTTAGCCGAAATCTCTATTCGCGGATCAGTTTAAAAGAGTCAAAATCATTTTAGAAAATAGATTTCCAAAGGTGACTTGGCACACCAGATTTATGCCAAGTGGCGACTCTGAGTTTAAATGTAATTAATCATTTTCAAAATAAATTTTCATTTTTGTCACTTTAATAATAAAAATAAACTTAAAGTTGGATCTTTTGGTTAAAAAAGGGATGTGACAATTTCCTGTTGTATCTCAGCAGATACCCCTCCAAATAGACGAAGTTTTTGGATTGATTTACAGTTAAACTAGAAACTTTGGCAAAGCTCTGGAATTGGGTAGACACACAGTGGACTGAGCCAACGTCTCCTCTACAAAACAAAAGTAAATCATATGCAAACTTGAGTTGTATAAGCTTTAGTCTAGCTCATTTAGGATGAAAATTAAAGTTTGGAATATCTCCACACTTACGCAATAGTCTGCTTAAATACTCTATTGCCAGCATAAAGAGGAAAGGAGATAACGAATCCCCTTGTCTCAAACCTTTCTTAGCTGCAAAGGGGTATGCGGGTTTGCCATTAACAATAATAGAATAGGATACTATTTTGACACAAGTCATCACCCAACCCACAAAAATAACAGGAAAATTCAAACTAATTAGGACTTGTTCTAGAAAAGGCCATTCAACCGAGTCATAAGCTTTTTGTATGTCAATTTTGATCATAAACCTAGGAGAGACTCCTTTCCTTGTGTATACCTTTACAAGTACATAACTCAGTAAAATATTGTTGGTTATGAACCTACCAGTAACAAAACCAACCTGCCCATCATCAATCACACTATCTATCACCCTTTGAAGCCTCTTAGTCAAAGTTTTTAAAAGTAGCTTATAAAGTAGAGTACAAAAAGAAATGGGTCTAAATTACTTAATATATGAAGGGTTTTTTAACTTTGGTATCGATGTAATAGTGGTGAAATTAATAGCTTGATACATCGAGGTAGACCTAATGAACTGAAGCTCTGAAATGTCTTTACCCACAATAGGCCATGTTTTTTTTGACATGCATTAAATCCATCACACCCTAGTGCTTTCAAGTCACCAATATCTTTTAGAACCAAAAAAACATTCTCTATTTTAATAGAGGCTATGAGATTGAGCTTTTGAGCCCTATTTAGAATAGGTCCTGTGCTCATAATGGTGGGATCAATGGCTGGCAGCTACTCTGCACAGGAGCCTAAAAGCTTTTTGTAGAAATTTGTTGCTTTCTTTTTAATATCTACCTCGCTTTGGAAGACCTCACCTTGCTCAGAAACAAGATTAGTTATATTATTCTGTGTAATTTTGTTTCTAATGCTAGCATGGAAGAAAGCAGAGTTGCTATCGCCAAGGGATAACCATTGTACCCTAGCCTTCTGCCTTAAGATGATATTTTTAACCATGATCCATTTCTCTAATGTTTGTTTTAGGCTCCTTTCACGTTTAAAAAGAGATTGATCGGCATAGCATTCTCTTAATACCACCTGAATTT
>NW_025885275.1:0-3315 GCF_002878395.1 Capsicum annuum
GAAGAGTTCCAGGTCATTCAATAGTTGGAATTACATTCCATATGTTATAAATGCTAGATTGAGGTCATGCAGCTCATGAAATATATGTTTGCGCCCTATAGTATGCTCAGTTTCCATAACTCATGTTTTACACCAAATGATTGGCGAGATTCAACTTATAGCCATGAATACCCTAAATTCAGAGTGCTTTGATAAATCCCAAATATTGATTTTCTATTCCTCATGCCTCAGTTAAGTGTTAAGATTTATATGATACCCTTCTATGTTTCAAAATCTTATGTTTTAGCCTTTTGTGACTCCTTCTTATGTGAGGATGGTTGTGAGGAGTAAATGTTTTCCTGTTGATAAAAAGCACAGTGTGCTTGTTTTAGATAAGTCCTTAAGTGTTAAGTAAGTTTGGGGCTAAATCTTTGATATATATGATGGTTAGTGAGAATTTGTGTGTGTATGTTCTTGGGGTAGCACGTGGGAGTTATATTGATAGTGGTTTAGAGAATATGTGAAGTATGTCCTTATGGGTGTTTGCCTTAGAGGTCATATGCGGTTATAAAGATAGGCTTGAATGATATGTTGGGATTTAAGTGGAGGGACAAAATATGCTCTAGTAAATCCATAGTAAGAATTCAGAGCTGATCGTTGAAGTGGTAAGGCACGTTATGGTTAGGGTGTGATCTCTAAAGAGGATACAAAAGACTAAATCATGTGGTTTAGACTATTATCGTGGTGTGGCATGTTGTATTTTGTGATTTAAAATTTGGCTTGATCACTGTGAAAGGATTTAAGCTACTTTAGACACTAGTAGAAAGATTTATAAGGATTATAACTTGAATCCATGAGTATGGTAATTAAGGAGAATAGTAAGTTAAGGGATACTCGAGAAGTGTGCTACGCTTGAAAGTAAGAAGTCACATTGACTAAGGCCTGGTAATTCTATCCTGATTTATGAGTTATATGTCTATATTCCAGACTGTAGAGTAGTGTAAATGTTGTGATTTCCATAGTTGGATGTCTTGTGTAATCCATACCTAAGATTCGTGGATCCCTATTACTGCTAGAACTTCTTTAGAGAGAGTATTGAAGAGATACTCTAGATTGAGTGCGAGTTTCCAGTATAATTCAGTCTATGTGGCCAGCAAATCAGTTTCGCAGTCAGATTCGCATGACTTGTTTTCTCGTCTCTTTATTTAATCATGCTACCCAAAAATCTCAGATATGTTACTATACCAAGATAGAGTATACTAGTATTTGCGAGTATAGCTCAATTCTTCCGTCATGTACTAGATTCAGATTCCAAATGTTCAGATATGATTAAATTTGTAGGTGCTTAGTGCATCGCCTCAGTTTTTTGAGCATCTTAGTGAATTGAGCATTTATAGAGGGACATAGGGTCCCAAGGGGAAGATACCCTATTCAGTTGCATGCATAGATTCTGAGTATAAGATCCACACCAGTTATCATTACATATTTAGTCATACGTTCATACATCAGTTCAGTCAGATATGCATGCATTAGAAATGCATGTCCAATAGAAAAAGTTCAGCTTATCAGTGTATTCAGTTCTTTGTTCATGAGAACAACTCAGTAACAAATCCATGCATCAGGTATGCATGTTCATTATGAGAACTCAGCTTATGAGTAGCTTCAGTCGTGTATTCTATGCATCAGATATGCATGTCCGATATAAGAATTCAGAATATCAGTAGTTCTAGCCTTATGGTCATGTTTCAGATTAGTGTATTCTTTATTAGAGGACATGTCGTGTCCGCGTTATTCCATACCTTTAAGGCTTCAACAAGTTCCTACCTATCATTCGAGGACGAATGATCCCAAGGGGGAGATAATGTAACACCCCATACTTTCAGACTTGAACATAAATTGTCATTTCTACTTGTACACATTCCAAAAACCATAAATCTATTGTGAATATAGTGTTTTAATCAACTATTTGGTGTATAAATCTAGTTGATCATGAATTGAGATCATAGAGGTTCCCTAAATCAAGGACGAGTTAAAAGTTTTTCCATCGATTGAGTTTTAGTAAGCGGCAAAACTAGGGTCAACTTCAATCGGTCATTACTCTTTGTATATATTGAATTAGAGTGCCTACTATATATCAAATTAAAGTCCTTCAAATTATCTTTCCAATAATACCAAGTTCACAAAAATCCGACACCCGAGATAGAAGTTATGGCTTTGCAAAGTGGAGTATGTCATGCAGCATAAGGTGTGCGACGCACACCCTAACTTATGCCATAAGGTGTGCAACGCACAACCTAATATGTGCCATAAAGAGTGCGCCACCCAACCTATATTATGCAATAAGGTGTGCGCCGCATACATTACTACTCAAGTGACTTAAACACTCTATTTTTTGGGGCAAAATGATCCTTTTCCCACCCTTATTTTGCCATCAACACGAAATTCAGTCCCCAAATACCCCAAAATACACCTTCATTCATCAAAATTGCTCAAGAACTCTCCTTAGGGTTTCAAAATAAAAACCTAAGCAACTCAAGATTCAACTATTGGTTTTTTAAAATAATTGCATATTTTGAATCCCTAGAACGTGGGATTCAAGAAACACCTATCATCTTCGCATATAAAGGTACGTGGGGTTATCCTAAAATCTCATGGGCCTTTAAATTCATGTTTTACAATGGGGTTTTGAAACTATGAATATAATTATGTTTTGAACGTTTCTATAATATTGATTTGGTCTTTAGGCCTATTTCCGAATTGATTTGACATATTATATATGTATATGCATGTGTTTTGAAAAGGTGTTAATTTGGGAGCATGAATTATATGAAATCCCTCTCTTGATGTGAATTTGTTTTAAATGTTCATATGATGTAAATTGTTTGAAAAAATCTTGAAAAGCATGACATGAAATATTATTAGAATTGATATGATTTTGACTTGAAAACGAGAGGGCTATTTATGTTGAAACATGTTGAATAAAATGGTTGAATGAGAATAATGATGTGATATTGATGGCTTACAATTCGGGTATGACGATACCCTACAGAATATGTTATGTGATTGAATCAGAAGAAATTTGAATGCATTGTTTTTACATAAGATAGGTGGATGCCCGAATAAGACATTTTGGTGTAAGGGCTCATCGCTAGAAACCGTGTTTGCCAACATGGGAATTTGGTACCCTTCTTTGTGATCTTCCGCACCTAACTTTATGTCATTCCCAAGTTGGGACTATGATTAGGAGCCCTGCTTTGTGATCTTGTGCACTACCATTGGGTCGAGACACCTTGCTGTGTGATCTTGTGTGTCTTCCCCTTACTTATACTCTAATAT
>NW_025885276.1:0-15572 GCF_002878395.1 Capsicum annuum
TTGCTAGTCCTTCTGATGACTTTGATAGGTCTTATGATGATAAAATGAAGAACAACATGCCGAAGACAATGGGATTGAAGCAATGCTTCAACTTATCTTGGATAGGGAGCAGACAATGGGGGATACAATCTCATGCATCAATCCGTAGGGGCATATAACAAGGAAATGAAAAGGTTGGAAGAGATAAGTAATGAAGCCAATCTTTCAAATACCATGAGCATACATGCTCTTTTAAATGATCTTGACGTGAAAAAATCCTTGATAATTTCCCAACCAACCAAACATCATATAGTGGAAGATGTTGCAATTCAAGAAATAGAACTAGAGTCAAGATAGTAAGCCAAGAAAACCTCTTATGAAGGCTCTAGTCCATTTTTGGCTGAGAATGTCAAGAAGGATGTGACTCCGGAATTAGGAAGAAGACCTCACTCAAACCACTTTTCAACATTATGCTTGGTGGATGTGATGAAAGTCGAACCACCCAAGCAAAGGATGAATTTTGGACATGAGGAGGAAAATCCCTATATTGTAGAGTTTGTCATTCCAATAGGGCAAGGCGAAGCCCCTCACTTGAAGTCCAAAAAGTGCAAAATTTGGAGTGTATCAAGTTAATATTTTATGCTCTCACAAATACCCATCAAGCTTATTAGGAAGTTTAATGTGATGTTGGGTAAAAGGCTTGAATCATCAAAGTGGCAAGATAGAAAATATTTCATTGTTTCCCCACTTTTGCCCAAAGTACCTCAAAGATGTATTGATCTAAAGTTGGACCGCTGATTCAAGTCTTCTAAATGGATACATAAATAATATGCCAAAGATGTCGTGCCACGACTTTAGCTAAGGCGCTTCTTGGGAGGCAACCCAAGGAATTTTTCTTGATGTTTTCTAATGCTTTTAGTTTACTTTTTATCTTGTTTTTGGATGTTTGTAGGTGATAGAACAAGTTGGAATGGGTACCTCAAGAATGAAACCCCAAATAAGGATATTGGACTTTCACTTTATCACTTTCCTCTCTTAAGTAAGCTTACAAGGTATGAGCTTCAAATTATAAATAATAACCACATCTCATGATTTCTTTTTGTTTGGCGACAAATTCAATTAATCAAAATTTAGAATCTGAAATTTAACCTAAATTTAATTCATTTGAGCTTAATTTGGTAGAATATGGTTGTTGAGATGAAGATCTTTGAATGTGTTCCTTGTCTCAAATGCTAACTTGTAAAATTCTTGTTTCTATACACTAGTGCACACCATTTGTTTGATGAAACACCTAGTTTGTTTGCTTAATTGAGTGGTGGGTGATTTAATTGGGTTAGTATGATTAAAAGTGGTATAGTTAGTGGTGAATTGGTGCATTGGTCTTGTTCACATATGTTGTTATTTTAGCTATTCAAGCTCTTACTTTTCATGCACACCACATGTTTGTTAAAATGTTAATAAGAGCAAAATGCATTATATGCTTGTAAAGGTTATTGTGAACTTTCTTGGGGCATTGCCTGATCATTTTTGGAGTATAGCTTCGAGACCAATTGGTCTTATGAATAGGATAACCAGTGGTTTTTGGTTTAAGTTGTTCATGAATGTAGAGTCCATGGTGTGATCGATTAGTGTCCGAGTGAAGTCTAAGGAACCCTAGAGACATGAACTCTTGTCTTTCCCTATGATAGACTGGATGACACCATTCTTAAGGGAATAGGGTCATTTGTGTTCCTATTGGTGCCATGAGTGTTTTATGAGCTCAACAGACGTTATGTGAAATAGTGAGGAAAGAATCCATGAAGTGTAATAATAATGTTGTCCTCCATTCACCTAAGTATTTCTTTAATTGTTTAGGAAGAAGCAAAAGTTCAAAAATGCCTTCCAAGTGTCACTGACAAGAAATAAAATGATTTTAAGATTTTTCATAAATATAGTTTTCTTTGTGAAAAAGAACAAGGATATTTTTGAGCTTTGTTTTGAGTGAGACCATTAAATTTCTTTTTTGGCTCTCTTTTTACAAGGATGAGTCCTTGACTTAGAGTACTTATTAAGCCAAATTGCTCAAATTGGTTGGGAATTTAACTTTTTTTCTCATTGAGTACGATGCTATGTGTGGTGTGATTTTTGAATAATTCTTGTACATATATATAGTCTAGAACTTGCGCCGAGGTTGTTCAAAGCAAAACCCTAGACAAGTGTGGTTTGGAGAATGACCCGAAGCGATTTTCGACCCTTCACAGAGCTAAAATTTCACCTTAACAATTTTCCCTAGTTAACCCCTTTGAACCACTTTGCCTATTTTTCTTTACTTTTGAAATAGTGAACTTCATAAAAGAGTTAAGCCCTTTTAAATTTTTTTTTGTGGCACTTAACGTCATTTGATGCATTGAATGATTCAAAGTAATGAAATGTAGGCGAAGCCTAAGTTTGCGGGGAGGGGTTGATGTGATATGCTAAGATGAGCCAAGAAAGGTGTATATAAGGTGGTCAAATCATGTGCTTAAGGGACAAGAGAAATACATTATTGTAAATTTTTTTATCCTAGAACATTCAATATGATGAGAAGTGAGGCAAATGAGGGGGCTAAGAAGCGCTTAAAGTTACAAAGTCTCTTGAAAAAGCCAAAGAAATGAAGAAAGAAAATGGTGGCTTTGAATTGTTTTGTAAATGCTAAAAAATAGGTAAATAATTTGATGGAGAATAAGGTGGATAATTTTAAAATCTTGGGGTAGAAAGGGTTGAGAAATTGTATTGAAGGAGGTATCTTAGTCACTTGATCCATAGATATTTCTTCCCGCACTTTAAACCTTCATCTTGACCCGCATGACATTGATAATTCCAAACTAGGTAAGTCTATATTAGTGGCGTAAAACTCAAAGGGCAGGCCTATGGTTCTACTCATTTTACTTGAATTTCTTTGCGAGAGTGAGAGTGAATTCTTTTATTATTTGAGCTCCTTTAGAAATTTCAACGTAATCTGTGTGTGTGGAGCTAACTCTTGCTTTTGAGTGGCATCGATACATTGGAGTAGAGGGTGAAATCTTACTCTCGATTTGGGTAAATGGGTGAAGTAAGTCTATTGTGAAGATTGAGAAAATTTTTGAAGTGTTTCCTCTTAAGATGCTTTGTTGATTTGGAAGATTCATTTGATACGAACTTATATCCTAGCTTTATAATATGTGCTTATTGAAAAATTTTGGTTCACTTATTGCCAAGACATGCTTGGAAAGTCTTTGTAGAGCTTTGTTAGCTTAGTCCTTTGGTATTGTTTTCTTTTGAGTGGAATTGATTTAAATTCGATCTTGTTAAATTGTTCATGGTTTCTTGAGGAAAAGCAATAGTTTAAGTTTGGGGGTGTTGATAAGCCGTCAATTTAACAAATTACTAACATTTTTAAGCCTAAATTATCATGTTTTTTCATTGATTTGTTGTTACTTTCTCACTTAATTCTCATTTGAGTAGGTAAAAGTGAAATCATAAAATAAGTAGGGAAACTTGATAAAAATGAGCTAAGAAGGTAAAAAAGAAGAAATTTGAGTAAAACAATAAAAACTAAAATTGTAGGCCCAGAAGTCAATCCTCACTAACCGCGATCGCGGCCTGAGGGTTATGATCATGATCATTCAACAAGTAAAGTAGAGTGCGATCATGATATGACTACCATAATTTTGGTGTCGGGATCGCTGTCCAAAGATGTAAATTGTGGTAGAGAGGAAAAGTTTCAAGGTCATTTTTATAATATTTGTGGAATTGGGACTTAAATAGGGTTTGTTAGTTCATTCTCCACATCATCTTTGATCATACATATCATCTTATCCTTAGTTTTGGGTTTATCACATGCAGCATGGAGATTAAATTTACACTAATTTGAGTCAAAATTAAATTAGAGGAGCTTTAAAGTGTAGATTTGGCTTTTTCTATTACAGATTTATTTGATTCTAAAGTTTAGTTTGTCCTTTCTTTATTTTCTTATGAATAACTTTGATGGACATCTTAGTATATTTTTTTTCATTATCCTTATGATGTGCTAGATCTACCTCTTGGGATTATGCTAGATTAGGGTGTAAATATGTGTGGGATTTGATTTGTTTGTGCATTAACTAGTTTGTGATGTGGGTTCTACTATTGCTTGAGTAAATTGGTTGGGATTTATCGGTCAATGCCCCACATACCCATATGGGTTTGATGGTTTGGTATGGTTGGGCGGTTAGTTCAGTCACGGTTGTGATCCTATCCTATAGTCTTAATGAGAATAATAACGCTATCTTGTTATATGTTTGAAATTCAGCCCATCTAATAGTGGATATAGGTGTTTGGGTTGGGTAACAAAGGGTGGTCCCTAGTCCTGGTTGGACTTGGGATGCCTATTACGACAACGCCCAGGGCCAGGTCGGTTCTGCCTTGCACTTAAATTGATGTGTAAGTTAAGCGCTATCAACGGGTTAGGTGACCTAACTCGTAAGGTTTCCCAAGATGGTATTGGGTTTCTGTTGTGATTACAGTTTGGTGGTTTGGGTCGTTAGTGATGTTCTAGCTTTTCTGGAATATTTTACATATTTTACAAGGGATAATTGTATGTTTTTAAGCAATAGTCAAGCTACTTGATGTTGGAATTTACTTGTTTCTAGGTAAAAGACATAGAAAAAGAAATAACTTGGGAAAATAAGAACTAAAGGCGATTGGCGATCTATCTAACGGGCCGTCAACCTTGTGATAGATCGTCACTATGTCCGTCAATGATAAGTAGAACTAGAGATGTAAAGGATCGAAGTAACGGTCCAAGTGACCGAACATCACCTTGGTCGTTAGTCTTAAGTAGAATGCAATTCATCAAGTATCGAAGTGATAGACCGTCAGACCGATGACAGGCCGTTAACTTGACCATTAGAGCTTAAATAGAATGTCTAAATCTAGGAATCCAGGTGACAGTCCAAGCAACGGACCGTCACCTTGGCCGTCAACCATGACAGGGCAATCTGCAGTTCGAATTTTAAATCC
The DNA here is from genome assembly GCF_002878395.1 of Capsicum annuum. Taxonomy (NCBI): domain Eukaryota; kingdom Viridiplantae; phylum Streptophyta; class Magnoliopsida; order Solanales; family Solanaceae; genus Capsicum; species Capsicum annuum. The sequence goes on from NW_025885276.1 coordinate 4,978, forward strand.
TCATTACTTGGAAACCTATAAATACCTAGTTTAGGGATAGATTATGCTTTTTTTGACTACTGAGTACTTTTGTAACCTAAATTTCTTTGTAAAACAAGATTTTTATTAAGATCTTAGCATTTTTATTATTCATTGATGATCAAGAACAATCCTTTGGATCTTTGTAAGTGATTTTCTAAAATTATTTATGATAAATATAATGGAATCTTCTTCCTTTATGATGCATGGCTAAAACTCCTATAACTAGGGTTATGGGAGCCTTGGTGTGAATTGTTGCTTAGGGTTGTGAGAATGCCTAAATTTTGTAACTAATTGAAATTATGTAATCTTCTCTTCATAATAATGATCTTTCATGGTTGCAAACTTGAAGGGTGTTCCCATGAACACTATTTGTTTGAGTAGAAAAGTGTGTGTTGCAAAATGAGGAGATTTATAAGAAATCCAAGGGCTTTAACCTTTGGGTTATGGGTTGATTCCTTAGAAGGATCAACCCACTTGAAGGGTCTATTTAGCATTACATAACATTCTTTATGTTTGAAAGAATTAAAGGGTAGCTATCTATTAAGGTTGAGAAATAAATAGATAGAATTTAAAAGTTCAATTAGCCTTTCAATTGAGATTGTTAATTAAGAATTTGGAATAGCTCACAACCTTGACTGCATGAACATCTTGGCAAACAAACTCTATTAACAATCAAACCCCTCTTACTTCCGAAAATCTTTGATCAATAGTCCATTAATAATTATACACTTAGTTAAAACCTTATTTCCCATGGGATTTGACCACAACCTAGTTGGGTTCTATATTTGACAATGACTGCTTACACTTTTTAAAGAAAGTTGTAATTTGGGTGTATCAAATTTTTGCATCATTGCCGGGGAATACAGTTGTCAATTAAGTTTATGAGCATTAATTGACCTTTGGTCAAGTTTCCTAATTTACTTTAATTTGTTGTTTTTGTTTATTACAGCATCTTAACTTTGTATGCCATGATCAAGGAGGTCAGGAGAACCATTAGTACCCATCTACACAGAACCTCCATTAATTGAAAGAATGGATGGCCAATAAGAAACTGAAGATTAGAAGCTTTGGCTAATGCACAACACAATTAACAGAATGTGTATAATCCAGGTCGGGTAGAAAATACAGATGATGAGGACCTGGGGTACGATGACTTGATTGAGCTAGCAAATAGGAGACGTGTAGAGGATGGAGCTGAACTAGTAAATTGAAATCAGCCACTCAGAGGGAGATCAAACCTGCAAGCCTTACAGTTTTATATTGATGACGATAATAAGGTTGATTTAGATAGAGAAGGTGCCACTAGAGCGATTATTCGACAACTGTTGGCACCGGGAGTGAAGTTCAATAATACAAGCACTACGATTCAGTTGCTTCATCTCAAGGGGCTGTTTGCTGGACTTCCTGGTGATGATTCAAAAATGAATCTAGCGAACTTCATCACTATCTACAAGTCTTTTTATCATCTAGGAGTAGGGAAGAATGCAATTTGTTTGCGGATATTCCCATTGTCTCTATCTGGGGAGGCAACACTGTGGCTGAATGAGTTGGATCCTAATTCTATAACAAACTAGAGAAAATTGAAAGGATCTTTCCTAGAAAGGTTTTTTTAGCCCTTCAGGATGTTACAGTTGAGGGACGAATAATTTTAGACAACTTCCAAATGACGCCTTTTATGAGACTTGGGTGAGATCCAAGACAAAGTTGATGAAATGCCCTAATCACAAAATGACTAATGAGCATTTGATGAAGACCTTTTATAGTTCTTTGAATTCTATTATGAATCCAACTATAGATAATATTGCAAGGGGAGTATTTATGGATCATACTTTCCCAAAAGCTGTAGAAATTCTTGAAAGAATGACTAAACAGAGTAGAGCTTTGCACACTAGGGATTCTGAGGTATGAAACACTACTGTGTCTAGTGGAATGTCTACCGAGCAACATAAGAGAGAAGAGAAACGTGATAAGGATATGGTACATATAAAAACCCAGATGGACTTGCTCATAAAGCATTTGCTATCTTAGAAGCTAGAAAATATGAAAGCTATAGGGTCATAAATTAGGTGAGCCAAGTCAGACTTTGAGGAAGTGGCAAACTACTTAAATAACTAGGGGGTTTTTGAGGCAATGGAAAAGGAAACTATGGTCAGAACTACTATGACAAGTCTAGTTATAGAGAATGTTATTAGGGTTGATGAAAAATCAAGAATGAGAAGAGTGGATTGTATGTACCTCCAGGGAACTGCGATAGTACTGCTACTAGTATAGGGAAGATATCTATTGAGGACATGATGTCCAAGTTGTTAAAATGAGTAGAGTCGATTGACACTGGAGTGAGAGAAATGAAGAGTGATCTTTCATCTATGAGTCAGTTAGTTGACTCACATTCAACTTTTATTAAACACCTGGAGCATTAGATGAATTAATTATCAGCGATATTTAATCATAAAAATAGCGGAACATTACCGAGTGATACCTTGTAAAATTTGGGGAATAATAATTCTTGCATGGATATCACCGCGAGGAGTAGTTAAGTGTTACCTGTCCCTTCTATAGGTGAACCTGTTATAGATGATAAGGTGGAGTTAGAGGTGGAAGAAGAAGAACAACATCCAGTAGAGTTTGAGAAGCAGGAGAATAATGAGTTTCCATCTAATCAGAAGCAGGTTGATGTGTTAGAGAAAGAAAGAGGGAAGGAAGGAGAAACAACAGTTACAAGAATGTAAAAAATACCTCCTCCATTCCCACACAGATTGCAGAAAAAGGCAGATGATACAAAATTTAGCAAGTTCAAGGCAATGCTAAAACAACTAACAGTAAATATGCCTTTGGTTAAGGTGCTAGAACTAATGCTGGGCTATGCTAAATTCATGAAGGATCTTGTGACTAAGAAGTGGACCATGAGCTATGAGCTGGTGGACAATTTTCACCATTGTAGTGATATCTCTACAAGATTGCTAGTGCAAAAGAAAGCCGATCTGGGAGCATTCACTTCCCATGTACTATTAGATCACTTGAATTTACAAAAGCCCTTTGTGATCTTGGGGAATGTATTAAGCTAATGCCATTGGAGGTTTTCAAAAAGGTGGGGTTGGGTGATCCTACACCCACCAATATATGAATTTTAATGGCAGATAGATCAGCGAACAGGCTGGTTAGAATACTTTATGATCTTTTTGTGAAAGTGGCCTTTTTTATCTTCCCGACGGACTTTGTAATCCTAGATTACGAGGTAGACTTTGAGGTACCCATAATCTTGGGTAGACCTTTCTTAGAAATTGGGAGTTTGTTGATTGACTTTCTAACCAATGAGCTGAAATTTTGGGTCAATGATGAAGAGGTGAGCTTTGATGTTTTACAATAAATGAAGCAGAAAAAGGAAAAGAGTGCCTTCTCAATTGTTGATGTATATTATAAAGATGAGAAAGAAGTACCGGTTGAACAGAGATTTGGGGTGGAAACATTAGTATAGTATTAATGATCTTCGATAGTGATGGGATCAAAGAATATGATGAGACTATGTGTGCAATGACAGGAATGAGGTCATATTCTTATGCCCCCAAGAAGCTGGACTTGGGCCATAAAAATTGCCCAACACCATCGGTCAAACCTTCTATTGAGGAGACATCGGTAGTTGAACTGAAGGAGCTGCAAGGACATTTGTCGTATGTGTTTCTGGGTAGTGGAAACACTTTATCGGTCATTATTACAGCAGACTTGGCAGAGAAACAGGCAGAGGCCCTTATTTCTATGCTTAAGTGATACAATAGGGCTATCAAATGGATGATTACAGATATTATTAGAATTCCCTCAGGCATCTACACACATAAAATCCAGCTAGAGGAAGAATGCATACCGACCATTAAGCATTAGCGTAGACTAGACTCACCTATTCAAGAAGTGGTACAAAAAGAGATTATAAAGTATCTTGATGTAGGGATAGTGTAACCAATCTTTGATAGCAAGTAGGTGAGCCCAGTACAGTGGGTGCCTAATAAAGGAGGCATACTGTGGCTGATAATAAAAAGAATGACTTGATTCTCCTAAGGCTTGTGACTTGGTGGAGAGTTTGCATAGACTACAAGAAGCTAAACTCGTGTATATTGAAATATCACTTTCCAATGCTCTTCACGGATGAAATGCTTTATTGCTTGGTAGGAAGGGGTTGGTATTGCTTTTTGGATTGGTATTCAGGATACAATCAGATCTCAATTGCCCAGAAGATCACGAGAAAACAATATTTATGTTCGCATATGGAACATTTGAATTCAAGCGAATGCCATTCGGATTATGTAATGCACCGGCCACATTTCAAAGGTGCATGATGTCGATTTTCTCTGACATTTCGGAGGACACTTTAGCAGTGTTCATGAATGATTTTTTTGTAGTGGGTGAGTCATTTGAATTATCCTTGGTTAACTTGAGTAGAGCACTACAGAGATATGAAGAATTAAATTTTATGCTGAACTGGAAGAAATGCTACTTCATGGTGAAGGAAGGCATAGTGCTTGTACATTGGATTTTAGTAAAAGGGATTGAGGTTGACCAGGCTAAGGTAGAAGTTATAGAGAAACTACCCCCTCGTATCTCAGTAAAGAGAGTCCGTAGTTTTCTGGGTCATGCTGGTTTCTAGCATAGGTTCATTAAAAACTTCTCCAAGATTTCAAATCCCCTTTGCAAGCTATTGGACAAAGAGTCCAAGTTTGTGTTCGATGATGAATGCATGAAGGCATTCCAATGAATTGAGGAGAAGTTGGTGGCTGCCCTAATTATTATTGCTTTGGATTGGTCCAGTCCATTCAAAATAACGTGCGACTAGAGTCGAGTGGCACTTGGGGCAGTCCTTGTTTAGAAAAAGGAGAAACTATTTCACCCTATTTATTAGATGAGAAAAGATTTGAATGGAGCATAGAAGAATTATACTATCACTGAGTAGGAGTTTATAGCTGTTGTTTATGCATTTGAGAAGTTTTGAGCATACTTGTTGGGAACCAAGGTGGTGGTTCATACAGACCATGCTTTTTTGAGATACGTAATGGTGAATAAGGACGCCAAACCAAGGCTGATTTAATGGGTGTTACTTCTATAGAAATTTGACTTTGAGGTCAAAGACAGAAAAGGGTGTGAAAACTAAGTCGCAGACCACCTATCTAGGATAGAGAGAGATTTGTCTATTACAGAGAAGCTTCATATTGATGATGCTTTTGCAGATGACCAAATTCTAGCAGCTGCACTTGAAATGGTGCCGTGGTAATCGGACTTCACCAACTTTGTTATGAGTGATATTATTCCAGAGAATCTTTTTGTCCATCAAAAAAAGAAGTTTCTCTATGATGCCACAAAATAATTCTTGCATGAGCCGTACTTATTGAGGCATTGTTCTGACAATATTATTAGAAGGTGCATCCCAAAAGTTGAGATGCTCATTATTTTGGAAGCCTTCCATACTTCCCTAATTGGGGGACATTATGCAGGTGATCGTATGGTGAGAAAGGTGCTGCAAAGTGGATACTATTGGCCAACACTATTTAAGGATGCTAATGAGTTTTTAAGGATATGTGACCAATGCCAAAGGAAAGGTTTGATCTCAAAATATCATGATATGCCGATGGCGAAGATGATAGAGGTTGAATTATTTGACATCTGGGGTATTAACGTCATGGGGCCATTTCTAATCTCCTATGGGTTGAGTTATATATTAGTATATGTAGACTATGTGTCCAAATGGGTCGAGGTCTTTTCTTTGGCGGATAATGAAGTCAAAAGAGTGCTTGCTTTTAAAAAGAATATCTTCTCCCGCTTTCGTGTGCCATGGACAATCATAATCGATAAGGGATCTCATTTTTGCAACAAGATGTTTTGGGCAACATTGATGAAATACTCTTTGAAGCAATATAATGTGTCTACTCCATACCACCCACAAACTAGTGGGCAAGTGGAGGTCTCAAATCGATAAATCAAAACAATCTTAGCCAAGACAGTAAATGCAAACAGAAGCGTCTGGTCCCGAAAGCTCAACGATGCCTTATGGGTATATTGGACATCTTTCAAGACATCCATTGGGATGTCACTGTACCAACTCATTTATGGCAAAACATGTCATCTTCTGATTTTAAGCTAGAAAACAAAGCTTTATGGGAGCTCAAGTGATTGAACATAGACTGGAATGAAGCAGCTGAATTAAGGTTAAGACAGCTGAAGAAGATGGATGAATTCCATCTCGGTACATATGAGAGAGCTAACTTGTATAAAGAGAGAATAAAGAATTACCACGATCCTAGAATTGAGTAGCGAGATTCTCAGAAAGGCGATTGGTTATTTCTCTTCAATTCCAGAATTAAGTTATTCCTAGGTAAACTCAAATCTTAATGGTGTGGCTCGTTTAAAGTTAGTCTAGTCTACTCATTTGGAGTAGTTGAACTACAAAAATAAGATGGAAGTGTCTTTAAAGTTCATGGGCAACGAGTCAAAAAATATATCGGTCCAATGGACTTGTTGAAATGCTTAAGAATAGTTTATCTTGATGAAGTCTAAGTAATCAAGTAAACTGAGTTGTGTCGTGACTCCAAATAAGGTGCTAGTGGGAGGCAACCTATAATGTGTTGTAATTTTAGTTAGATTTTTTTTTTATAGTGCATTTTGATGTGGTTGTTAAGTGTACAGGAATAATGATTCAGGGAAACAGGAAGTGAACAAGTTGAAGAATAGTGACGGGAAGATTGACAGATTATCAACCATCTGACAGGCCGCCGTTGAAGTCGTCAAGACTATGGGAAAAATTGATTGTTCTAGTTTATACCCGACGACCAAAATGGTGGATCGTAACTAAGGAAATGGACCGTCAGTCCAAACCGATAGCCTATCGACATAAACATGAGTCACTGGAACAAGGTAATGGAAACCTGATGGACCGTCAACTCATTGACGGACCGTTACTTTCATCATCAAGGTAAAATAGTTGAAGTGAAATTCTGGTAAGGCATGATGGAGATACAGATGGACCATCAGTCACCTAATGGACCGTCAGTTCAACCATCAGCAAAACCCTAGTTTTTCTTTAAAGTGATGGGATGGGTCAACCAAAGCTTGTGGATTAATTTTTATGTTGAACCGATCCAAAGGATTATTAAATGGATAAGGGGTAGAAGTTACATAAACTTTCCCATCTCTTTAACTCCGAAAACCATTTAAATTCTTCTATATTTATTATCTTAAATCACATTCATATTCTATCAAGACTCTTCATCTTCTTTTTCTCTGTATTTAAACAACCCCATCATTTTCATTATCATAACTTCATACCTCTAATTCCCACTTTTGAAAGCAAGTAATAAGTTTTAGCATTTCTTAAGTCCCAAAATTCCAATTAGGTGAAGAACACATCGGCAATAAGGTATGATCTAAACTATTGTTTTCTGGTTTCAACTGCCAAAGCATGCTGTAATGGGAGTTGCACAGCTTTTGAATTAATAGTGATTTGAATATGCAAATGAAATTGAACTCTGATGTAATCTACTATGGGTGAATTCTCAGTAGTTCTTTCTAAAAATGTCAAAATTTTGTTTAAAACCATAGTGGTTTGCATAAATTTTGTACTTTCTAAACATGTGTGCACTAGATGTTCAGCAAAATGCCTAAAAGAAGTTTGAACTGCAAAAGTATGCCTGACGGTCAAAGGGATGGAATGTCAATTCATTGATTTGCCATCAAATTGACCATCAATACATGTAATCTTGCCTTGTTTTCTCTCTAACAAGTGACAGACGGAGTGATGGACCGTCAACTCGACCGTCACTCAATCACTAAATTCCTGGTTCTCTGGATAAGCTATGATCGACAAGGCAATGGTCCGTCACTCACTCGATGGACCGTTAGCCTGTCCGTCAGTCCAAAAAAGTGACTTAGATTCTTTTATTTTTACTAACTGTGCACATCTTCTAATGATTAGTTTATGGTTTTTTTCTATCCAGGCACAATGACGTAGAAATTACCCTAAATAAGAGGTAGTGACCGACCTCAACAGTCATGAGATAGAGGAGAATAGGAATGGGGTGAAGAGACACTTGCCTGTAACACCCATCAATGTGATAAAAAAACTCAAATACACTCCTATTCTAAGGAGGAGAGTAAGAGCGATAGAATCAACAACACTAGTTCCAGCCCTGATGAGGAAGGGGTTAACATATCAAACCCCAGCCAAGTTGAGGCATCAAAACTTGAGAATGCCAACGTGATCAAAATCAAAGACCCACAAGTGAGGGAATTAGTGTGATGTAGAATTGAGGGTGCATGAAATCACTTCTTTGATGGACTTGAGCCAAGACAAAATAGCCCATAAAGCTGGAGCATCTCAAACTAACACCAGATAGTCACTTCTATGGTTCATGAGTATCCGGAGGTGGAAAGAAGGTTTAATGAGTACGAGCTGGCCTAGTTAAGCAAACCTCCTGAATTGTAATACCCTAATCTTGTGTGGTAGTTCTTCGCTAATTACTTGGCACTACTGGAAAAGCCTGTCCTTAGGGTACCCGATTAGAAGACATGTGGAACAGGACTCAAGTTCCTATGTGAGGGGTAACAATTAACATCTCTGATCGTACGTTGAATAGAATGTTATTCAGAACCAACTAGTACTCTAGAGCTTAAGCATCACATGTTTTAAGCCTTTAAACAAAGGCCTTGGTTGTCTAGGGTCCTTACTAATGATGGTAACCTGTCATGGGTGCAGGCCAAGGACAGAATTACTAAATCATTCGTAAGATTTTGGATAAAGTTTTGGTGGGTTATTGTCAAGTTGAGGTTGATGCTGACTGGAGGTGATGCAAACCTAAACAACCAACGTGAAGTAATTATGTCTAGTATGATTGAGGGACTGAAGATTGAATTTGGTCGTATCATTACTGATGAGTGATAACACTCAACTTACATGTCAATTTAAGTGCAAGGCGATCATCGTCAATATATTTACCCAACTTTGGATTGGGGTCAAATCCATGAGGAATAATATGAGTAGCGATTAAATTAATTCGAAATGATAGATACAAGTTGAATTCAAACAAATGGTACAAAAAGATAAAATGGGGGATAGGTTCCTACACTAATGGTTCATTTTGGATTTTTCTAGTATAAATTTGGGGTTACAAATAATTAGAGTTTTAATGATTAAACACAAATCTTGGGATTATGCATTACTAAGGAAGTGATATGTGGGAGTGATAAATCAACATCAATTTAGTAAATCACATATGGGTTGGTTTGGTTATATATTTTGATGCTAGGTTTTCAACAAAACACCAAACTTTCCCCAATTGATTCTTTCGAATACCTAATTGGTATGTTCAACAATTAGTAACCACAACCTCAATCTAGGAATCCCTATTTCTAGGATGATACCTATGGTGTAGCCAACCTCAAATTCACCCTTATGTCTAAGATAGTGAAAATTTAGCAAACTACACATGTGATTGTCTATCATTGCTTTGGTTTCCACATCCCTCTTTCAAGGATGATACGGATTTCTAAAGTTCACCTAAAATCCTTCTTTCGAAGATGGCCTTGGACTTTCTTGAGCTCGGAGCTTTCACTCATCAAACCCATGTGGTTATTTAGGGATTTTACCCATCAAATCCCAACAATAATAACATAACAATGATAAAACCCATAAACATGAATTACCATATAGATGCTAACAATAACAACCCACACACACTTAAACCCCTATTTACACATAACCCCAAGAGGTAGATTTAGCAACACATAAGATAAACAAACATAAATATACCCATAATCTCCATTGAATTGAATTGCTGAAGATTTAAGCTAATGTTACTTCAAACTTGGTTCTCCCTCAATATTAATAATTGAAGTGAGTAAATCTTCCACTTTGAAAGCCTCCAATGTATTATTCACCCAAAATTTATAAAATATTTTCTTCTCCAAAAATGGAGGCTATGAACTACACTAAAACTAAAACCAAAAATAATTAGGGAAGATGGAATTGTTCCCTAATACTAAGGTTTGAGTCATTTTTGTCAAATTGGGATCAACACGTGCAATTACAGTTTTACCCTTGGGCTGAAATCCTCTGCTAGGCTACGATCGCGCAAATATGGTTGTGACTGCAGCTGCACAACCATGGTTTACATCTACAACCGCAATTGATTGGCTATCCTTGACTTTCGTGACTGCGGTTAGCAGATCGCGACCGTAGTACCTGGGGCTCTTCTGTTTCAGGTCTTCAACTGCACTTTCTTGCTTCTTTTTAATCATTTTGAGCTCGAATCCATATCCTTCCCACCCTTTCACTCTATGTCTGCAAGAAGTGGATATTAGTGTATATAACGGCAATTATGTCTCATTTATTCATCCATAACAAGGTAATTTGCATGAATAATAAGTGCAATTGTGTGGTAAACTCACCACTCATCAACACCCCCAACTTAAAGCAGTTGCTTGTCCTCAAGAAACAGTACCTTTTATTATGAGACACAATCATTTAATACTAATCCTTATGCCTTAAAGATCACAATGACTTCAACTTTAATCACAACCACCAATAGCTTATTGCACAT
>NW_025885277.1:0-2136 GCF_002878395.1 Capsicum annuum
TGCCTTGAAAGCTTGACTGAATGTCTTCATAAGCTAAACATAGAAATGCCTTCGAGAAATCAGTTCTTGCCTATGATAGGGTGGTGTAGATGAGTTTGAAGAGCTTGTGGAGTTTAGAGCCCTTCTAACCCATTTTTTTTAGATTCTCATCTCCCTCGATGTTTTATTCTTTTTCGTCTTTGTATATGTACATCTACCGACTTTTTCTTCCAACTTTTTCATTCCATAATCTCTTTAAATTTGCATCTCTTTACTGAAAATACTGATGTGTTCTATATATATTATCCATTTCTAATAAAAATCATTGGTGATGACATCGATGGCTTAGAACTTTTCAGAAATCCATTACAATGCCACAGATCAAAATGAATTTAAATGTCAGCATATATTTTTAACTTCTTGATATTCTTCTCTGTGGTGATCTAGATATTATCGTGCATGTGTTGATAAGATGTTGGACATTTTTGGGTGACAGGAAAAAAAGTTCTGTAGTCTCTTGTGGCTCAAGAGAAATTGTCAGAACCAAGAGAAGTAGCGGTAGCTTTTTATTTAGCTATTTCATTCGAGAATACAATTGGTGTGCATTTTGGTGACCATCTGATTTTAATTGTTATGTAACATCAGAAACTGTTACATGTGATCAGGAGGTCACGGGTTCAAGCTTTGGAAACAGTCTCTGGCAGAATTGCAAGATAAGACTGTGTACAATACGCCCTTGTCGGGGCCCTTCCCCGAACACCACACGCTGCGATAGCTTTAATGCACCGGGCTGCTTTTTTTTTTTTTGGTAACATCTGAAACTGGTCATAACACCAAACAAGAAGGAGCTTGGACTGGTGAGAGTTACATGAAAGATATTTGATGTTCTATTTTCAGTCAATACATAAATATTGTATATACTGTAGAGTAGACGGAACTATCATATTCGTATTTTCTGCTTTCTGATACTGCAATTCTAAACAGGTGTTGTCTTTATGCGGTCAATGCACTTTCAGAAATCATCAATTTATTGTAATCTTCTTGTTTCAAAGACCCAGAGATATTCCTAATTCTTGTTGTGTGCACCAGTTATTGTTTTTCCTTTTCCTTTTAGCTGGGATAACTAATGAATCTGATGTTTGCTTCATTGTAGACGAAGTATGTTTATTCTAATCAAAATGTTACAGATTTTCTTCTTCCAAGCATCTGAAGTTTTCGAAGTCAGCTAAGGTAAAACATTACCAGAGTGGTACTACATTGAAATTTTTGTTGTATATTATCAAAATCTGGCGATGAAATCATAATCTAAATCAAACATTATTACTATATGTTGTTGATGGAAAAGCCCTTCGATTTTGCTCTTGAAATGGAGTGCGCGACTTTATGCAATTATCTACTTTCTTTGTTTTAAAATGATGCATTTTATTTAGTCAGTTTACAAATATATATTTATTTTATTCTAACTATCGTTGTATCCAATATAATCCATCAATCTATCATATTATTATTTAGATTCATGTTCTTTAATTTCTATCATATTATTAGATTCTTGTTCTTTAATTTCATTGTTGGAGACAAATATAAGAATTATACATTGACCTTAACGTTGGGCTCGTGCAAAGTACTTATCTAGTCTTTCTAATAATACCTCAAATTCTATTTGGTTGTGTTTGTTTTATAATTGGGTTTTCCATAAATAATTTTTTTTTTTTCAAAAAAATAAGTATTTTCTTACTTATTTTCTTGATTTTGATATTAAATATAATATGTTATTTTAAAATTATTTATATATAATTTAGATATATGGTATGAGATGCAGGGGGTACGGTGTGGCAGATATGGGAGCTATGGGGGAGGGAGAGATGATAAGGTGTATTGGAAACTGAATGTGAAAATACTACTGGTAGAATACAATTTTTCTACTTCCAAAAAAAAGTCATTTTTATTATTTTTAAGAAATATATTTTCTAGACAATATTTATCAAAAAATTAAATAGTCAAATATGAAAGAATATAAAACATACCAAACACACCATTTATTTGTTATAAATTGGATTTTGTGTCCCTTTATATTTGCTAACTCTCCTTCAATACATCATTCCTTTTTTAACATGTGTGTCATATTCCAATAACTTATTTCCAAACAATCCACCCTAA
>NW_025885278.1:0-1888 GCF_002878395.1 Capsicum annuum
TAACTACAATCATGTTGAGCTTATAAACGAAAACGTATTTTACATATGCTGAAGATGAATTATTTAAAAATTTTACCTTGTATTTTAATATTTCTTATTTATTAACTTTTGTTGTACCTCTTACCATATATTTTAGGACTCATTGATAATTTTTTTAATACCTCTTACCATATACAACTCCTTAATTTTTAATATTATAAAGATAATAGTTAATTAATAATTTGAGAAAAAAAAAGGTAAAAAGACGATTTTGTCTAAACTCTCCACTTTTAATGAAGGGTAAAAAGTTCAGATCACTTTTCTAAGGGTCTTCACACTTTTAATACATTATAGATATAGATTATAGATATAGATTATAGATATGCAATCAATCTGTTAGGTAATTCCTTTTTTATAAAAGGTTTTTATCGCAATTCCTAAATGAAATTTTGAATTATTCTTTTAACTAAGGTTATATGGCTTCTATGGGTTCAGATTATATTTGATCATGTCTCAGCAGATTTTTTTTGTTTTTTGATTTCTTTATCAATGGCTAATCAATATATATATAGAGAGAGAGAGATTGAAGGATGTTGATGTGGCATGCCTCTATGGTCAGCATTGTCATTTATCTTTTTTCTCATATTTTTGTCATTTTCCCTTTATTGATGTCCAAAAAAATGCAAAATAAGTAAATAAATAAAATACACCTTCATTTATGTTTTTTTAAAAAAACTTAAAGTATTAAATGCACCAATTATTGAGAAATCATGTCCCTTTAAATGTTGCATTCAAACAAATGCAAGTAAGTGAAATATGAAAAGGCCAAACTCATCATTTTCTAAAACTGTTAATTTTGCATATAAAATGGGTTAGATATTGGTAATCACCCACATTGGGTTCTTTAACTTTGCTTCTTTTTCTTGTGAAATGTAATATACAATCTTTATTCCACCTATTCTCAATTTGTTTCCTGCCTTCTTCAACCTTCCCCTCTTTGCTCAACCCTTAAGAAGATAGTGTAAGGAAAAAAGTCATGTGTAAATAAACGTTTCTCCTCAAGATAAAACAAAATTCTTGAGAATATGTTGCATTATAATTTTTTCAATGAGGGCCTACTTTGTTGGCAATACATATTGAAATATGTTGCACTATAATTTCTTCAATGAGGAGATATGTATTGAAAATGAAAATCAATTTTGATTGAGAAATTTATAGGAAGAGTGATTAGAATGTCTAAGGGAAAGAAGAATTATATGAGAAAAATATCAATCTATTTATGGAATCCACATCAAATCATTTGAATAATAAGGAAAAATATTATTGTGTGATTTGAAAGGAGATAATATTTCCTATGAAAGGCTGAAGAGAAGGAAATTAAAGAAAAAGGAAAAAAGTCAACAGAGTAGTAAATTTAGGGTTGAAGGAGCCAAAATTGGTGCTACTTCTTTGTTTAACTAATTTCTTTCTTCTTTTAATTTTTCAAAAATATTTTTCATATCATTTTTTTCTTATGTATTTTTAGTTAAAGTTAATGTTCTCTATATTAATATTTATAGAAATAAAAAAGTTATGCAAAAAAAGAATGTGACATCTCTCTTAAGTAAGCATTGACATCTATTTTTTAAATTAAAGTTTAGGCCTTTTTTACCTTAAATATTAAATACAATTAAGTAAACACCCATGTTAATTTCCTCTCTTAAATTTCTTTTAGTATTACAATTATCAGTGTGGATGAAATGGAGTGAATAAAGAATTTACTTATTCTTGAAGACCAAATGTGTAGATTCCTATTTTTTTAAAAAAATCTATATGATATATTAGAAAATCTAAAAATTATTTCTTAATTGCATTATCTTAATTATCTTTTCATGTTCAAAATTATTTTCACTAAATTTAGTGATTTAAT
>NW_025885279.1:0-1366 GCF_002878395.1 Capsicum annuum
TGTTGGTTTAAGGTTAGTTCATGCGCTGAGAATACTTTCCTAATTTTGTCACATTTTTATAAATATTTTTTCTATTTTTGATTTATTTTTGCTTATTTTTTGAATTTTGATAAATGATATTTGTAAAAAAAATATTTTCTCAACAAAAATTATCATTTACAGATTACGTGACCTTTTTGTGAGTGCATAGGCCCTGTCCACATCAAAACGTGCAGTTCAGGTCCGCATATGTCTGGGATGATTCTCTGGCGAAATCATATCTACTCCTGTCCTTTGGGTTTTTTTTAAGCATATATAAGGGGGGTAGAGGTGTTGAAGGCACTTCAAGGCGACTATCGCTAGTTGGCATAGGCGCTCAGTGGCCACGTCGGCGTGTAGCATGGGCGCATGGCAGCATGCATGGCTAGTCCGTGCGAGCCGTCCGTGCCCGTGTAGCAACGTCGACCGCGCTTCATTGTGCGCTCGGGTCGGTTATCAGTGGCGTCGTCCACGATGGGGCTGCTGGTGCTTGATTTTGGACGAGGCGGTGCTTTTGTGCGTGCGGCAAGTCCTGCATGCTGCTCTCGGGGCAAGCTCCAAGTGCTGCACGCATGCGGCCGAGCCCAATCCGCGGCGAGCGGCGGCGGTCGGGGTGGGCGGCACTCGCGCATGAGCCTCGGCGTTCCTTCATCTCCCATGCTCCCCCCAAGGGCGGGCTATTATGTTAAGCGGGACTTGCTTCAGCTTTGCAACGTCCGCATGGGCAGCAGCGCACGGTATCTATTGCTGGGCGTTAGGGCCGGTGCTGGGCGTGCATCGATGGAGCATTTGGACGCACGGCGCGTGAGTTGTGTTCGGCACGTGCGGTTAGGTTGGATCCCTGCTCGAGCAGCGACGTCCTGACCCGCCTGCCATCTCAGTCGCGGGGCAAGCGCAATGCAGGCTTTCTCGAAGTCGGTTTCCTGTGCTGCATACCTAATGCCCAGGCATTCTCAAGTTTTATCGATCGCCTTTTGCCCGTCGCATTTCGTGCGCGGGGCGAATCGAAAGGCCGCCCTCGCATCCCCCGCCTCCCTCGCTTCATCGTGCGATGCCATGGTCCGTGAGCGACGGTCGGGATTCTCGAATGCGGTAGACACAGTGGGCATGGGGCCTTCATCGACTCCTATCTGCCCTGTACGATGCTCCTTGCAAATGACGGCAGCGCTCGCGTTGAATCCGTCTGCGCCCTCGCGGGCAGGCCGGGCTCATGCGACGCCGGCGTCGATCAGGAATGCTACCTGGTTGATCCTACCAGTAATCATATGCTTGTCTCAAAGATTAAGCCATGCATGTGTAAGTATGAACAAATTCAGACTGTGAAACTGCGAATGGCTCATTAAATCAG
>NW_025885280.1:0-1046 GCF_002878395.1 Capsicum annuum
TGCAAAAACAACAGGAAAAAGAAAGCTCCCAGCATCTGAAGTGTATAAATCGAAGCGCATGTTTGCAAAAATTGAAGAAAAAGGAAAGCATCTGATGTCTGAATCATATGAATTGAAGCCAATTAATGTGCCTACATTTTCCAATCTTGAAAGGGGAGGAACATCTGAAAGTAAACTGGAAAAAGAGGACGATTATGATTATAATCATGACTTAGCAATCTTGAAGGCTATCTATCACTACTATTTCAATCGTGGGGTAATTCCGAATCCTCCTTATTCAAAGAACTTCATCGACTACATCGAGGCTTCAGTTCCCAATGTGAAATTTCGTGGTCAGGCATTGGCGAATAAGATTGTTATGTTAGAGCACCATTTCTTAAAGGTTATGAAAATGGCTGCACGTGTAGGATATTACCCCGAAATAATCCACCCTATTTGCCGCAAAATTTTCAACTTGTCCATGGGTTTATGGGGATAATTTCAGAGACTATTATCCAGTTAGCGAAGATCAAGATGAAACTGGAGTTGTTGATGCATTCTTGATTTTCAAGGTTGATGTCTTCATAGCGGCATTTTAAATTATTTCTTGGAGCATTGATTTAAAGTTCTTAATTTTCTTTCCTTAAACTGAATCTAGCTGTCGTGTGAATTATTAATTTGGATATTGGTTTGCTCGAAATTTTCAGTTCCGCTCAAAGTTTGATTTGATATAAAATGTTCCCTTTTTCCAAGTTTGATATCTTATCTTCAACTTATAGAATCAGATATGTTAATTGTTCCTCTCTTCTTTCGAGGAAGGACAAGAATAACGATGAAATGACATAATTTAACATAGAAAGTTAGCAAAATCAAGTGAACGTCATCATTTGTCCAAATGGGGGCATCAGTAGCTACGGTAAGTCTGGAAAGGATACATCGTACATATATGTATAGAGAAGTACCACTTAAATGCATCTACTTATGGAAAAGATTTTAGGTAACTATTAAAGGAGAATGAATGAACTAGTAACTAATATAGTTATTATGTTTTCGCTTGTAGAATTGCA
>NW_025885281.1:0-4611 GCF_002878395.1 Capsicum annuum
AAGCCCAAGATATTGTCATATTCTAGAGGCCCAAATAAGCGTCACGTGTCAAATGACGTGGCATGCCAAGTCAAGTGAAGGAGCCAATAGGACCGTGCCACATGTCAAATCGATGCAGCAGGCCCATGAAATAAAAGCCCATAAAAGGCGCCACATCACTTAAATCTGATTGGTCAAAGGAAGTCCATATTCATCATGACTCTTTCTTTCCTACAACTATAAATAGAGGCTCATAATGCAGAAAGAAGACCGACCCCCCAGATCTCTAATAAGTAGCAAGAGAAAGCTCGTGGATCAAACGCCGCAATTTCTCTAAGAAACTCAAGCATTCAAATCAAGTTCATCAAGATTCAAGATCAAAACCGCAATATTCAAGAACAAGCTCAAAAGCCCTTGAATTCAAGCACAATCAAGATCAAATCCCTCAAATCAACAAATCAAGTTCAAATTTAAGATCAAGCTTCAAGCCTTTGAATTTATATTTGAAAAGGCAAATCAGAGGATTCATAGATATTGTAACAATCGCATTGAAATCAATAAATCGATTGTTGCAATATTTTTCTTGTCTCGATTATTTATTTTTTGGCCTCGAAATTTTATTGTCCAACAGCTTTGTTTCAAGAACTGGAAAAAAAAAAAGTTTGCAGGTATCCCGTGAAATTAGTCGACGTGCACTCAAGCTGGCCACGAACACCACGCTTATCAAAAATAAATAAATAAATATATTAGAAAACAACAGTTAAGTAATTTTTAAAAAACAAATACAACAATCAAATTCCAACCTCCTTTCTTGAGCTAATTAGTAATTACTCCTTATTTCAATTTTTTTTTTTTTCAAAATTACTAAAAATCTTTGATTTAAGCCACATAGATGCATCACATTCTTCCAAAAACATAACTTAAATTTACACGAACACATCAAATTTCACATGGATACATCACATTCTTCCACATGCATTACTTAATTTTACACATATACATCACATGCTTTCGGATTCAACACTTAATTTTACACGGATACAAACATTATTTCAAGAACTGGAAAAAAAAAAAAGTTGGCAGGTATCCCGTGAAATTAATCGGCGTGCACTCAAGCTGACCACGAACACCACGGTTATCAAAAATAAATATATTAGAAAACAACAGTTAAGTATTGTTATCTTTGATTTAAGCCACATAGATACATCACATTCTTCCAAATACATAACTTAATTTTACACAAACACATCAAATTTCACACGGATACATCACATTCTTCCACATGCATTACTTAATTTTAAACGTATACATCACATTATTTCAAGAACTGGAAAAAAAAAAAGTTGGCAGGTATCGGTGAAATTACTCAACGTGCACTAAGCTGGCCACGAACACCATGATTATCAAAAATAAATAAATAAACAAATAAATAAAAGAAATGGAAGAATGAAAACCTGCAACAGCATGAGTAGCATCAGGCGCCATAGCTGAAGAGAGAGAGAGAGACGAAGGGAGAGAAGTCGGAATAGCGAATTAATAGGTACGTTTGTTATTTATATAGTTATTAGTAGTTTTTTTAAATGATCAGCAATATTTCCAAATTAGTACAATCAACCATAATAATAAAGATACACGTTATAATAAAGTATCAATTATATTAATATTTTTTATAGAGTTATATAAAATAATCAAAAAATAAAAAATGATCTATTTATTTGGAATACACTTAAATTCATTTCGTAGGAATTTAGTGAATGAAATTCAATTTATTTAATGAAAGTTAAAATTAATCATATCATTTTTTATAAAGCGGTAAAAATATATATGATTTCACATCTTGTTTTGTATACTATAAAATCAAAATCAAGAGAATAATTTAGCTTTTTTTAAAAAAAATGATTTATATATCTAGTGAGAAAATATACTACCTCAAAATAATATATCTTATTTTGAAGATAGTAAATATGTTATAAAAAATATACTCCCTCCGTCTCAAATTAAATTATTACATTTTAATTTGAAAAAAAAGAAAGTAATTAAGGCAAAGAGTAAAACATGAAAAAAAAAATATCTTTTCTTAATTAATGAAAAAGATAAGTAAAATGAGAAATTAAATTAAAAAAATTGTAACGGAGGAAGTACATAGTTAAGTGGACAGATTAGAAGAGCCACGAGATTACAATTATTAAATATTAAATGCATATGAACCTAGGAGTCTTTCCTTGACAAAAATAGAAGCTTCAATCACTTTTATAAACGAGGAGGAAAAATTTGCCATTTCCCTGCAGCATCATGCTATGGATAGTTTTAAGCGGAGTAAAAGTAAATTGAAGAAATATTAGATGAAAGTGATTAGATATTATATCGAACAGTTACAACTTACGGAGGATATGACCCTTGATATGAAGGTGTGGAGGACGCGAATTAGGGTAGAGGGTTAGGGGTGAGAGTAGCTCAGTAATAGTAGGGGAACGTTCTTTATTTGTGTCTGACATTTCTTGGACATGGTATTGAGTGTTATCTATGGTTTCGAATAAAACAAGAAAATATGCCTGAAGGTTTTTGTGTCCTGACGAAAAAAAGGATAGGAAAATTTTGGGGAAGTTATTTTTTAAATTTTTGAACCTTACCGAAAAATAATATTATTTGTATCTATTATAATTTATTAGAGTAAAATAATAAAAACATGATTTTGTCTAGAGAGAAGTGCGTTAATAAAGGGTAAAAAGTTCAACTAATATTTAAATATAAATACATATTATAGATATAGATATAAATTATAGATATAGATACGTTACCCGTATGAGAATTATAAATTCAAGTTGCATCTTTAAATTAGCCAATTGAATTTCCAAATCCATTGTGACACAACACACGGCCGATAAAATAATTTGAAAACTATTAGTTGATTTTAATTTATCTCGTTATTATTAAAAGAATAATTTTATATCTATATCTACATCTATAATCTATATAATATATTAAAAGTCTGAAAGCCTTTTATTATCCATTAAAATATATTGCAATAGACAAAATTATCTTTTCATTTTTTCTTTATTAAACTAAGGACTTCTAAAAGATATGAAAAGAATGTAAAATAAATCTATATTTATATCTATAATCTATAATATATTAAAAGTTCGAAGACCCTTAAAAAAGTAATTTGAACTTTTTGCCTTTCATTAAAATATATTGCAATAGACAAAATTATTTTTTTGCGTTTTTCCTTTATTAAATTAAGAATTCATAAAATATATGAAAAAAATATAAAATAAATCTGAAAAAATAAAGAATCCTAAAATAAATGAAATATATGAACTTTTTACCCTTCATTAAAATATATTGTAATAAACATAATTATCCTTTCGCGTTTTTCCTTTATTAAATTAAGAATTCCTAAAATATATGAAAAAAATATAAAATAAAAAGCCCTAAAATACATGAAATATATGAATCCTATAACATATGGCTATATTCAACTTATCATGTGTATTATTGTTAATATATGTTACCATATAAGAATTAGGTCTAAAAATTGCAAAGCAAATAAAATTTTTGGAGTCACCTTATCTATAATCTCGATGGGCATGAGACTGAATTTCTCCAGAAGTAAGCTCCCATTTTCATATGATTCTCGTGCAAGTTCAGAGTACATCTCTTAAAGGAAAATCTCAAGAAAGTCACTAATCAAAAGAAAGCTGTCTTACGGAGATAAAGAAATTATTTTCGAAAGATTCTGACTCAGGTAAAATTTAGTTCGCATAGATTTACATATAATTTTATTATTTGACACGAGACACACGTGCAACGCATGTATACTAAACTAGTATATATGTGTGTATGTTTATTTTTACATTATTATATTAAAGTGTGAAAGATTTTTTAAAAATAATTTGAATTTTTACACTTTATTAAAAATCGCCACAATAGATAAAAATAATTTAATTTTAAATAATCAAACATTGCGGTTGCACTAGTATTATTAAATAATCCGATTTTTTTGTTTTTCAATGTTCGTTGAATGTATTGTTATTTCCATATGGATAGAGGAAGACTTACCTATGTTACTTTTGTTAATTGCATATTTCATTTTGTCATCGATGTATCTTGTTTCACAAGGTTGAATAAACTAATTGTTCCGCAATATTTCTATTGATTGTAGTATCTTGAAATTGTCCTAACAAAATATTCAAAAATGTCTTCTATTTGCTAATTAGTAGTTGATTAAATTTAGTGATTGTAATATTTTAGTATTCTATAATAATATTATTTGCTATTCTTAAATTAGTTATTACAAATTATTGAGTTACTAGAGATATTGATATACTATTTAACAGTTAGTAGTATTTTTTAAAATAATATTTTTTCACTTACCAATCAATCACTAGAAAATATTTTTCTAAAAGATAGTTTTTACTCACCAATTAAACACCATAAAATATTTTTCACTCGCCAATTAAACGTGAGAAAATAAATAAAAAATTTACTTATTTTTCAGAAAAACTTTTTACACGAAAACATTTTCCATCCTACCAAACACATAGATTCAAACCCATTATTTTGGTCTAAATGCCAAATCGGCAATTTTTTAGCAAGTATGACACAAATGAATGATTTGGCAAAATATAATCG
>NW_025885282.1:0-4710 GCF_002878395.1 Capsicum annuum
TCCAGACTCACCATGATCCAGAAAGTTTCCCCAACCTAGATTCGGGTACATTACAAGTTTTTCATGATCATTGTATGCATTGTTAGATATCTTGCACTCGTTTGAGCTTATGTTTCCACATAAGTTAGTCAGTAACATTAGCAGGTCTAGTTTAGTTCGTGCATCATGCATTAGTCTCAGCTCTCCAATGTTTAGTTATAATCTAGTTCGTAGATGCTCTATGCATCACCACAGTATCTCAGCAAGGTAAATATTCCTAAAGGGACATAGTGTCCCAAGTGAGAGATACCCCACCTTTTCTTGATGCTTTCATGTTCCTATTATAAATAAGTTATCAAGTGCCATGGCATAATCAGTCAATCTTTCAAGAGTCAGCTCAGTCAGATATTCAGGCATTAGCTATACGTCTTCAGTAGAGAAAGTACTATTTATTAGTATCTTCACTCATACATATACATATCATGTCAGTCATGTAATTATGCATTAGATATGCATGGATTTAGCCTTTCAGCTGTGCATCACATATGCATTCTCATTTTGAGAAAACTCACTTTATTAGAATC
Source organism: Capsicum annuum (assembly GCF_002878395.1). Taxonomy (NCBI): domain Eukaryota; kingdom Viridiplantae; phylum Streptophyta; class Magnoliopsida; order Solanales; family Solanaceae; genus Capsicum; species Capsicum annuum. The sequence continues at coordinate 564 of NW_025885282.1, forward strand.
CTCAGTCTTATATTCGTGAATCAGCTTCGCAGTCATCAGATATGCATATTCAGTATGTTGTGCTCAGCTTTTAATCATGTCAGTCATGAACCCATGTTTTAGTAGTGTATGTCTTGTACATACTTCATCTTATCATCTCTCACGCCTCAGTTAATTTCCATTCAAGGACAAATGTTCCCAAATGGGACATATTATAATACCCTACATATTTCTAAGCTAGGAGACGAACTATTTTTCCTACATATGAAATCTCCTATCCTGTGATTCATACTTGAGTACATGACTACAATGAGTATCCTAGCAATAACATAGCTTATGATGCATTAACCATGTTCATATGGGTCACTTAAAGTAATACAAGCTAAGAGTTTTTGAATCCATCAAGTTTTATTATTTGATTTCGTAAGGGTCATAATTGAATGAGTATAAATCGATGTTAATGTGGTATTTCTCCATATTTCAACCCACCAAATTATAGAGAATCGAATTAGCTATCCAAAAATACCAATTTTATCAAACTTTCACACCCGAGCTAGGAGTTATGGCTTTGCGAAGTAGAGTGCGTCGCCTAACCAATCGCACATAGCCATTGGAAAACATATGCTACAGTATATGCGCGCCTATGTAAATATAGCCGATTGAATATGCGGCGCCTATGTAGATATAGATTATATCATATGCGGCGCCGAAGTAAATTTAGGTGATATCATATGTGGCGCCTATGTAAATATATGCGATATCATATGCGGCGCATATCTTATGGTTTCAAGTGACTTAAACACTCCATTTTGAGTTATTTTAGGGTAGTTAAGTCTTTTAACACTCCTTACACGTCCCTAAACTTAAACCTACGAAATCTATAACTCCTAATTACATTACAACCCTACTAACATTTTAAGTTCATCATCCAATTTCAAGGAAATTCCTCTGTCAATCATCAAGAATCTTCCTTCTAAGGTATGTGTGAGTGGATTCATGGACTTTTTTTGTCCATGAAGCTCAAAAACCATCTTCTAAATTATGTATTATGATGTTTATGTTGTTGGTGGTTGATGTTCATGTGGTTGGAGTTTGATGATGCCTAAAATGGGATCTTTGTATGTTTTATGTAAGGATATGGTGGTATTTAATGTATAAATATGTGAAATTAGTGGTTAAATATTTCTAATCTTTATGAATCCACCTATGTCTAAGATGTGCATGTAAGGTGCTTGTGAATATACCTAAGGGAATAGAAATCATGATTTTATCACATAATAAGTCCTGAATGACTATTCCATTTCTAAGTTTATGTTCAACGTGATCCCCATGCTATTGTCTTGAATTGAATATGTTGTATGAGATGCTCATGATATTGTTTTGATATGGAATGACCATGTTATTGAAGCCATGCAAGTATATACATGTTGTGTGCATTCCCGATCATGTGATAGTTGGTTGAGATTCATTCTTATTATGAAATCCTTACCTATGATATTGTGAAATGTGGACTCTACTCTTATGATCAAGTCAGTCATGTGTGTCAGTTTCCTTCCATTGAGTCTTGGGGTACTTGTACCCGAATACTATAGCTGTGTGCCTAGACCTAGTGTCATGTTTCGAGACATCCTCAATCAAGCTATGCTCCATAGATTTCAGTTAGTCACATGACTCAAAGAAACTTAAAAATCTCAGTAGTTCAGTAGTCCCAGTAGTTTCAGTACTCTCAGTCAGACCTCAGATCTCAAGTATTTTTTTCGTCAGTCAACGAAACACAGTGAATTCAGCCTAGTTCAACTAAGAAAATATTATCATCTTTGTTAATTAGTTTAGAAATCAGTTCAGTGTAGTTAGTCAGTTCAGGACATTTAATATTTTTAATGTTTTTCAGTTGGTAGTAGGGACTAGCAGTAAGCGAGTGCAAGGATGGTGGTTTTTCCCATTATAAACATAGAGTCATTAGCAGCAATCCCTGTACTCTAGAACTGCGTAGCTAGTGTAGGACAAGAGTCACCCTTCAGATTAAGGCTATACTTGACTATTATATTGCCTTAGGCTTGATTTCCTATTTAGGGTCACCCGTCAGAGAGGCTTGACCATAGTAGAGGTCTCTACCCGTGGCACGGTATTGACACCCTTCCAATAAGGGAAAAGATTGGACCCCACCAGTACAGTATCAAGGCATGTCGGTTAGGTTACTATCTCCCAAATTCATAGTTATAGTTACAGTTTCAGTGTCAGTCTTCAGAGTAGAAATTAGGAATCAAGACTATCAGATATAGTCATCGATCTCAGTAAGAAACTCAGATAGTTCCATTGATTCTTGGACCATCCCGTCAGATAGGATTGGTCCCATATTTAGATGCTTATTATTACATCTAGAGGTCACCCAGTAGAAGAGCTAGATCTCAATCTCAGATTCTGTCGAGTATTCTCATTATCAGTTTCAAAGATCACTTATTAGCTAGGACTGATCTTAGACTTAGATGTTCAGATATAGTTTGGAACTTAGATAGTTTTCCCAAGAATTAGGACTGTTAGATATAATCATCCATGTTATCAGTCAATTAGTATCTCAATCTCACAAAACTCATATTGTCAGAGTTCGAACTCAAGTAGTTAGTATCTCCACGAATTCAGTTGCAGTTACATATATATGTATGTATGTATTCTCACATTCATATTAGTCAGCATGTTCATGCATATAACCCCATGCATTTAGCCTACCCCCTACGTATACTCAGTACTTTAGTTATACTGACGCAGTTGCGCTATGGTGCTTTCTTTTTATGTTACACCTTAGGTTCTGAGGTGCATATTCCAGATCAGCGGTAGCATTTTAGTAAGCAGTGAGTCCTCATATTTCTAGGACATGATCGAAACATTTATTATTCTAGTAATTCAGTTTATTTTTCAGTTTAGGGAGTTAGTTGGAGACATGTTCCTTCAACTCTTTATTCAGACAGTTTAGAGGCTTTTAGACTAATATAGAGTTTTCAAATTTAGACTTTAGTATTTTTAGTTTTGTTTTGATACTATGATACCACCTTATTTTAGATATTTATTATCAAAAATTGAACCTTATGCCCTCTTTGCTCATGTTTTCGCATTTTATATGTATGTTCTTCAGTTACAGATATAGATATCAGTCATGGGTTAGCTTGTGGTCCTGGTCATGAGCACCATGTAGCGTTCTGGTTTAGAAAATAGAGGCATTATATTTTCACTTGTCTATATGGTATGTTTACATTTAAGAAGATGGTCTTTGGTATTTTTAATGGTCTCGTAACCTTTCAGTGTTGCATGATGCCCATCTTTTATAACATGGTGGAAAATACTATCTAGGTCTTCATGTATTATTTCTCTATTATTGGTTATTTGTTTGATGATTGTTTGGATTAAATGGCCATAGCACTGCAAGGGTGTTAAGAGACCAACCTAGTGCTAAATTGGTAGAAGTGTCACTTTATGGTCAAAGAGAGGATAGTTCTTGAGCACAAAATTTCAATTAAGGGGATAGAAATTGATAAGTCTAAAATTAAGGTGATGGAAAAATTGTCCTCATTGATTTTTATGAAGGGTATTCAGAGTTTATTTGGTCATACAAGTTTTTACAGACGATTCATCAAGGATTTCTCTAAAATTGCAAATCTATTATGCATGTGGTATAGAAGGAGGTGAAGTTCGTGTTTGATGATGCTTGCCTCAAAGATTTTGAGTGCATAATAGGGGTTTTGCTCTCAGCTCCTATTAGTGTTTATTCCAATAGGACCTTACTATTTGAAGTGATGTGTGACGCTAGTGGTGTGGCTCATTGAGCAATTATAGACCTGATATGTGAGAAGATACTTATCCTATTTACTATTCCAACAAACCGCTCAAACCTGCACAAAAAATTACATAGTTATTGAGCAGGAATTATTTGTGGTGGTGTTTATTTTTTAAAAATTTTGATCCTACTTCATTGCTACCAAGTCATTATACCCAGTGATCATGTTGAACTTAAGTACCTTATGGTAAAGAAAGATGCTAAATTAATGTTGATTTGATGGGTACTATTGCTATAAAAATTTTATTTTGAGGTTAATAATTAGAAGGGCATCTAAAATCAAGTTGTAGACCATTTGTCCTGCCTAGAAGAGGAGGTGATGCTTAATATAGGGGATGA
>NW_025885283.1:0-39645 GCF_002878395.1 Capsicum annuum
CTCAAAGTCAAATTTCTGTAGAAGTAAAAACCATTTGATCAACCTTGGTTTGGCATCCTTTTTCATGATTAAGTGACTCAAAGGGTCATGATCTGTATGAACCACCACCTTGGCTCCCAACAAGTATGCCTGGAACTTTTCAAAAGCATAAACAACATCTTGAAGCTCTTGCTAAGTGATAGTATAGTTTTTTTGTTCCCCATTCAATGCCTCGTTCGCATAATAAATAGGGTGAAATAGTTTATCCTTCTTCTGACCAAGTACAGCCCCAAGTGCTACTCTACTTTCTTCACATATTATTTCGAATGGATAAGACCAATATGGAGCAACTATAATAGGGGAAGCAACTAGCTTCACCTTAAGGCACTCAAATGCCTTCATACAGTCATCATCAAACACAAAATTGGCCTCCTTCTCCAATTGTTTTCAAAGTAGATTTTCACCCTTGGAGAAGTCTTTAATGAACCTACAGTAGAATCCAGCATGACTAAGAAAACTCCAAAATCCCTTCACTGAGATGGGAGGGGGTAGTTTCTCTATAACTTCTACCTTTGCCTAGACGACCTTAATCCCTTTTGCTGAAATCTGATGTCTAAACATAATTTCCTCCTACACCATGAAGTGGCATTTCTCCCAGTTCAACATAAGATTAAAATCTTTGCATCTCTGTAGTGCTCTACTCAAGTTCACCAAGCATATTTCAAATGAATCACCCACTGTAGACAAATCATCCATGAACACTTCCAGAGTGTCCTTCATAATCTTAGAGAAAATCGACATCATGCACTATTGGAATATGGCCGGTATGTTACATAAATCAAACAGCATTAACTTGAATGCAAACGTTCCATATGGGCACGTAACTGTTGGTTTCTCCTAGTCTTTCAGGGCAATCTAGATCTTATTGTTTCTTGAATACCCATCCAAAATGTAATACCAACCCTATTCTGCCAAACGATCAAGTATTTGATCCATTAAGGGAATTGGGAAGTGATCTTTCAATTTCCATGAGTTCAACTTACGATAGTCCATGCAAACCCACTACCTAGTCAATGGCCTAAGCGGAATTAACTCATTCTTCTCATTAGAAACCACAGTTATGCCCCTTTTTTTTGGTACACATTACACAGGACTTACCCACTTTCTATGAGAGATTGGGTACACTACCCCTGCCTTAATCTATTTAATAGTCTCCTTTTTAATCACTTCTTGTATTTGGGGGTTTAATCTACGCTACTAGTCGATGGTCGGTACGCACTCTTTTTCTAGCTAGATTTTATGGGTACAGATATCTGAAGAAATACCAATAATATCAGCAATCATTCATACGATAGCCCTTTTGTACCTCCTAAGCATAGAGATAAGGTCCTGAACCTATTGCTCATCTATTTTTGCTACAATAATTACAGGTAAGGTGTTTCCACTGCCAAGAAACACATACCACAAATGATCTGGCAGGTCCTTCAATTCAAACATCGATGGCTCATTAATGGAAGGCTTATCTAGTGGTATTGGATGATTTTTAGGTCCAATTCTAGCTTCTTGGGGGCATATTAGTATGAATCCATACAAGTCAGTGCACACACAGTCTTTTTTCATTCTTCGATACCATTACTATTGAAATTCATTAAGACTGCAACTAACGTTTCATCACCAAATATCCCCTCAACTGGTTCTTCTTGATCATCTTCATAATATACATCATGATTGAGAATACTCTTATTTTCTTTTGCTATTTCATTGATCGACAAACTGACCACTTCATCATTGAGCCTAAATTTTAGCTCATTCCTTTGCAAGTCAATCAATATGCTTTCGATTGCGAGGAATGTTCTACCCAAGATTATGGGTACCTTAAAGTCCACCTCCGAATCCAGGATTATGAAGTCAACTAGAAAAATAAAACTTGCCACTTAAACAAGCACATCATAAAATATCCCAACCGACCTATTCACTGATCTATCTGCCATCAAAAGCCATATATTGGTGGGTGTAGGATATCCCAAACCTAAATTCTTGCTTACTGCTAGTGGCACAAGATTAATACTTTCCCCAATATAAGACAGGGCCTTAGCATAATTAAGCGATCCAATAGTGCATGGGACGGTGAATTCTCCTGGATTTGCTTTCTTTTGCACTAAGGATCTTATAGTAATAACACTATAATTGTGAAGATTTTCCACTGGTTTGTAGCTCACGGTCTTCTTCTTAGTCACAAGATCCTTCATAAATTTAGCATAGTCCGACATTTGTTCTAACGCCTCAACCAAGGGCACATTTAATGTTAGTTTCTTTAGCATGGCCATAAACTTGCTAAATTTTGTGTCATCTACCTTCTTCTGCAATCTGTGTGGGAACAGAAGAGTTACTTTTTTGCATTCTGGTAACTGCTATCACTTCTTCTTTCCCCTTACCTTTCTCTAACTCATCAATCTGCTCTTAATTAGATGGGATCACATTATTTTCTAGTTTATCAGATTCTACTGGATGTCCTTCTTTTTCTTCTGCTTCTATCTCCACCCCATTATCTACAATAGGTTTGCCACAGAAGGTAAAGGTAACACTTTACCACTTCTCATGGTGATGGCCATGCAATAGTTATTATTTCTCAAATTTTGCATGGTATCACTCACCAATGTTCTGCTTTTTCTCTGATTAAATATCTCTGATAGCTGATTTATCTGCTGCTTCAGTTGTTTAGTGGAAATCAAATATGAGTCAACTAGTTCACTCATAGATGAAAGATAACTATTTATCTTTCTCACTCCAGCATCAGTCAACTCTACCCCCTTAACAACTTGCCATCATACCCTCCATCGATATTTTACTAGAACTAGTAGCAACATTTTCACGATTCCCAGGAGGTATATAGAATCCACTCCTATCATTCTTTTTTTTAACCACCTTGATCTTGATATCTATAACCTACTTTGTCATAATAATTCCAACCTTAATTTCCTTGGCTATAGCCTTAGAAACCCCCCTAATTATTCAAGTAGTTCACCTCTTCCTCAGAATCTAAATCAGCTACCCTCCTTAAGACCCAACAACTTTGACATTTTCTACCTTTCTAAATAGTAAATACTTTGTCAGAAAATCCATCTGGGTTTTCATATAAGCCATATCCTGGTCACATTTCTCTTCTCACCTACGTTGTTCAATTGACATCCCACAAGACACAATATTTCTTACAACCATAGAATCCCTGGTATGCCAAGCTCTGCTTGTCTTAGTCATCCTCTCTAATATCTTTGCAGCCTCTATAAAAGTAAGGTCCATAAATATTCCCCCTACAGCATTGTCCACAGTTGTCTTTGTGGTAGAGTTCAAGGCCCTATTTCCATTAAGTACTTGTTCGTCATCTTGTGATTTAGGAACTGTGTCAACTTCTTCTTAAATCACACCCATGTCTTATGAATAGATTTATTCAATAACTACCTAAAGTTGTTGATCTCATCCTTTAACTATAACTTCTTAGAAAGCAGAAAGAACCTTTCTAGGAAAGTTTCTTTCAATTTCCTCCAGTTTATTATAGAATCGGGAGCTAATTCATCTAAGCACAATGTTGCCTCCCTAGATAAATACAATGGGAATAACCACAGATGGATTGCATTTTGACATACTCCAGGGTTAATAAGAGATTTGAAGAAGTTGATAAAGTTCACCAGGTACATATTCGAATCATCCCCTAGAAGTCTACCAAATAATCCTTTAAGTTTTAATAACTTTATCATAGTGCTTCTGATGTTAAACTTCACATCTGGTGCTAATAGTGGTGGATTAATTGCTCCTGTAGCACCATCTTCATCCAAATCAGTATCATCCTCTTCATCAAATACAAACTGCACAGTTGGTTGGCGGTTTGTTCTCTTTCTAATTGGCCAATTTTGATTCACTTGTGCAGCTACATTCTCTACACGTATCCTATTTGTAGGACCAATCAGATTATTATCCCCTAGGTCATCATAAGCTACATTAGCCACCCGACCTGGGTTGTCAGCATTTTGCTGATTGAGTTGTGCATTAGCCAAGGTGGTTAATCTTTCAACTTCCTGCTGATCTTTCACTCTACCAATGAATTGAGGTTTTGGATAAAATGGTAATAATGGTCATCCTGACCTCATCGTACGTGGAATGCAAAATAAAGATCCTATAATGAACAAAAACTACAAATAAAGTAAAATTAGGAAACTTGACCAAATGTTAATTAACACTCATAAACTTCATTGACAACTGTATTCCCCAGCAATGGCACAAAAATTTTATACCCCCAAATTATAACTCTTGTTAGAAAGTGTAAGCGGTCGATGTCAAATATACAACCCTACTAGGTTGAGGTTGAATCCCATAGGGAATATTGTGTAAACTAAGTGTTATGATTATTAATAGACAATTGATCAAAGCTTCCACAGTAAGGGGGTTTACTTAGCAACAATTCCTATTGCTTCTGACAAGTTGTAGTCAAACTAATGAATATTTTTGCAAGTTTTAATTCAATGAGAATAAGTAAAATAGTATTATGTTAACCAAGGTGTTAATGCGGTTAGGGTTGTAAGCTATTCCAAATTCTAATTTGACAATCTAAATTGCAAGGTTAATTGAACTCTTAAGTTGTATCTATTTGTTTTTCAACCTTAATAGATAGTTACCCTTTAATTCTTTAGAAATTAAAGAATGTTGTATAATGTCCAATTGAATCCTCAAATGGGGTGATCCTGTTGTGGCATCAATCCATAACCTAAAGGTCAAAACTCTTAAATCATTTATTAACCTCCTCTTTTCCTAACACACACTTTTATACTCAAACAAGTGGTGTTCTTGGGCACACCCTTTGAGTTTGCAATCAAGAAAGGCCATTATTATAAATAGGAGACTATCAAACATCAATTATCTACAGAATTTGGGTAATCTCACAAATCTTATCAACAACTCACACCAATGCTCCCATAACCCTAGTTGTGGGAGTATTAGCCACACAAAATAGAAGAAGACATCATTCATTATAAGTAATTTCAGAAATGACTTACAAAAATTCAAAGAATTGTTCTTAATCTTCTAAAAAAAATGATAAGATTTCCCAGAGTACTAACTTGCTTCTCAGAGTAAAGAAAATACTTTACAAAAAATGTTCCATAGATGAAAAATAGTTGAAAATATCCATAATTAACCCCTAAACAAGGTATTTATATTTTTCAAGGTAAAGGGGATTTAAAATTCAAACTTCAGATTGTCGCATTTTGATTGATAGCTAAATTGATGGCCCGTTAGTTGCCTATCCTAAGGTCCTAAATTAGACCAATGTAATTCTGTCTGCTATATTTAAAACTAATAAATAACTTCTTCTAATTGATCTCATCTATTAAGAATTTTAATTTTTCTTTGTTGATTAATAACCTTATCATTAAATAAAATGCGCTTTATAGAAATATCCTATATACATTTCAACTTCAAATTTTCAATTACGAAAAATATTAGAGAGTCCATTAGTTCATGAATCATGACAAAAATTTTCTCTCTCTAAATCAAAATCAAAATTTAACTATAGGAAAGAAAGAATAAAAAAAAGACATCCTTCCTTTAATGGTTCATCACTTGGACTTTGAATTTTGTACATTCTGTCTCAGATCTGATGGACAAATTGATGGTCTGTCAATGCCTTGATGGTCTTTCACCTTGACTATTGCTCAATTCCAGATGGTCTATATTCTTCTTGGTTCTGACGGCCAAGTTAACAGCCCGTCAGTGTCCTAACGCGCCGTCACTTGGATTGTCACTTGAGTTATCCAGTTCTTTCTCTCTTCTTAGTGCTGACGGGCACCCTGACAGTTTAGCTCAGTGTTAACAGCCCATCAGTTAGATTGTCAAGGGCCTTTAGCTTATACTTTTCCAAGTTGTTCCTTTTCCTAAGTCTTTTACCTGAAATACAGTAAAACCAACATCAAATACACTAATAGTTTCTTAAAGACAAACAATTATCCTTTGTAAAAGATGTAAAATATTTTTTTCAAAGCCAAAACATCATGGGTGCATGGTTATGGTGAATAAACTAAAGGGTAGTTTGGTAGAATGTATTGGAAAGTTAATACATGCATTAGTTTAATGTGTATTACTAGTACCTTATTTTGTATATCTTCTTACCCTATGTATAACTAATGCTTGCATTAGTTATACACTCTATTTTGTATTGAGGTATGTATTACTAATACCACAAAATCCATGGCATTAATAATGCAATGGATTTAATGCATGAATTAACATGCCTAAAGAAACTATTATCCCTAAAAAAAGTTCACATCCTTTTCAGCATATATATTAAGAGTATTATGTAAAATTGAATTTTTTTTAAGAAATTATGTAATTCATGTTATTTTTAATACATCAAACCAAATACTACATAAGAAAAATACAAGAATAACTAATACAAGCATAGGTAAGACAAGAATTGCTAATACAAGCACTATAAATACACCATATTTTGCATTATTCTTATACACTCTACCAAACGACCCCTAAGGGATTATGATTTCCCAAAATTATGACTTTTGAAGTGGTTATGACCCCAACCCATTATTATAAAAAAAAATTTAGTTATAAGAAACATGGGAATTTAACTATTTCTTAAACTATTGCATTTTCATATGGAATTGAACCTTGTGGGTTGGTGTTTTCAAATGCTATTGCATAATTGAACCAAGAGAGTTTGTAAATTTCCCCAGTAATGAAATTGTTTTGCCATGTTCATGTTACCTTGCAAGTGTAGTTGGTATGACGATAGCAACAATATATGCCTAAAGGTTTATTGTGGTTCTATGAATAATATTATGTGATAAATGTTTTAATTGGGCTTCAAAGAGGGTTTTGTAGCTGAGTCGTAAAAGTGGAGGTCCGAGAGACCAACACTGGAAACTATAGTTGCCAATGTAGGGGTCTATATGACATAGTAGTTTGAGTCCCCCTATTATTATAATTATATGATAGGGTGGTTCAAGTCCCCCATACATCATTACATGATTTGGTTCTCGTATCACCCTAATATGTAGGAAGGTTTGAGTACCCCATAGTTCATATGCTTATCTTTTGGTTCGTACAGCCACACGCACTTGGCCCTATAAGTTGGGGAAGATCTTAGACCATATAGCCCGTGGGTGCTTTGTATGTTATGACGGTTGAGCAACAAAATCAAGACTAAGGTTATAAAATACATGTCAAGCCTTCTTCCATATCCTAACATGTGATATATATATATATACATATATGCATTGGATGATTTTCCTAGAATATCGAATGATTTTGAACTATTGCTTATGGATTTATGTTATCTCGTATCCCTAAGATACATTATAGCACTCTAACCGCTAACCATCTTTGGATGTTGTATCCGCATGCGATGCACGAATGAGCCATACTTCTACTTCTCCTGCATATTGATTAAGATTCAGAATTAGCTCATGAGTTAGTATTGAAATGGTGAGCTTTCACTCGTCAGAAGACTGCATTTCATGTTCTGAGTTTCTTATATTTAGAATTTTTTGGGTATAGTTAGGGGCATGCCCGACACTTTACTGATATTCAGTTTTAGCTCTTGTATAGAAGGCTTTGTTAGATTACTGCTGACTTGGGTGGTGTTGGCCAGTTATTTTGGCCAGTGGCTGGCTGTTGATCACAATATTATTAATTATTCTTAAATCTCTCTTGATATATGTTCAAAATTAATCCAACACTGAGAATGTTATGTTTACTTAGTTAGGTGCAGGAGGTGGTCTCTAGTCCACGTGGGACTTGATATGCCAATCATATCATGCCCCTAGTTTGGGTCGTGAGAATTTTGCACCCTATTTACTATGCCAGAAAGGCATTTAACCCTGCTCCAATGAATTATACTATTTTAGAACAAGAGTTACTAGTAGTGCTTTTTTCCTTTTAAAAACTTTGGTCTTACCTAATTAAAACTAAGGTTGTTGTTCATGCAGACCATGCATCCTTGAGCTACTTGATGGTGAAGAAAGATATAAAGCCTAGATTGATTCATTAGGTTCCATACCTGTAAAAGTTTGACTTTGAGATGAAGGACCAAAAGGGTACAGAAAATAACATGCTGATCAATTCTATAGACTTAAGTATGAGGCAATGCAAAAAGTAGGAATGGGCTTAAAATCGATGATACTTTTCTAGACGAGCAGATTTTGGTAGCATTATATCACCTAATTCCCTGGTTTGCTAACTTTGCAAATTACTTGGCAAGTGATTTTGACCCAAAAAATCAATCCTTCCAGTAAACAAAGAGGTTTATGCGTAGGGTAAGGAAGTTCTTCTGGGATGAACCTTATCTATTAATAATTTGGATGGATGGAGTAATGTATTGATGTATCCCTGAAGTGGAGATGATTAGCATTCTTGAGGCTTGTTATGCTTCACCAGTTGGGGGTAACCATAGAGGAACCCGCAAAGCCTATAAGATCTTGTAGTATAGGTACTATTGGCTAACAATCTAAAAAGATACTTATGAATTTTCTATGCTCGTGACCAATTCCAGTGCCAGGGAATTATTTTAAGGTGGCTTTAATTCCCTATGATCTCTATTTTAAACCAGGAGCTGTTTGATGTGTGGGGTGTGGATTTCATGAGGCCATAGGCATTTGTGAGATCTTATAGTATGAGGTATATCTTTGTGGCTATTTATTATATGTCTAAATGGGTGAAAGTGGTAGCGCTCCCCAATAATGAAGGAAGAAGTGTCACCACATTCCTAAAAAACATATCTTTTCTTGATTTGGGACCCTACATGCAAAAATTAGTTATGTTGGGCCGCATTTCTGAAATTACCTATTCTAAAAGTCTTCTTGATAAGTACAACATGAAGCATAATATGGTAATAACTTATCATTCTTAGACTAGACAGGTTGAGGTGTCCAACAGAGAGATAAAGTCTATTTTGGTGTAGATAGTGAATGCCAAAATGACAGATTGGTCAAAAAAGCTTGATAATGCATTATAAGCCTACCAGACAACTTATAAATTCCCCATATGTGCCTCCCTATAGAAACTTATGTTTGGAAAGGCATGTAACTTCCCTGTTGAGCTTGAGCACAAGGCACTATAGGAATTGAAGAAGCCTAATTTGATTGGTATAGTGCAGGTTAGATAAGAATTAGCAAAGTGAATGAGTTGAATAACTTTCAACTCTATGATTATGAGATTTTTACATTGTACAAGTAGAAAATGAAACAACATCATGATCAAAATATTAAGAAAAGAATATTTGAGCCAAGTGTCTAGATATTATGGTATAATTCAAGACTTTGCTTGTTTCCAGGCTTGTTGAAGTCTAGGTGGTATGGGTCATTCACTATTATAAGGGTGTTCCCATATGGTGCTATAGAATTGAAGAGTGATGGTGAATCCCCGCTCAAGGTGAATGGGTAAAGAGTGAAGCACTATATGGGAAACACTAAAGAAGTTAAAGTGGTTATTGATATGGACCTTGGTGAAGTCTGAGTAACCAAGGAAATTGCATCATGCAGTGACATTAAGTCAAGCGCGGCATAAGAGATAACCCATGGGGCTTGTTGGTTAAATATTAGTATCCAACATAGCCACGTCATGACGCAATGTTAAATCAAGTGTTGCATAGGAGGACATCTATGTTTTGCACTTATTTAATTATTGTGTAAGTTGTGTGTTCAATGTGCAGGGCTGGAGATTGCTGAAGAAAACCAAAAAATAATCTGGTGCGAGACATTACGACTCTGTTAACGAGTCATAGGCAGACATAATAACTTGTAAGAAAGAGTTGCAGCGTGTTAGAGCTTAGACTACTCTCAGGTATTTAGTTTCTAGAGTCATTGAGACTCTTAGAACGAGTCATAGTCACTGACTACAAACTCATCACCTTGAGTAGTAATGAATGGAGTCCCAGGTAAGGTTCTAGTCCGAATCGAGGGAGTTTATGATCTATAGTCATTGGTTCTGATTTGTTACCATGACTCGTAACCAGTCTCAATTGCACAAGCTCCATGGGTTGACCCAGCCGAAACCTAATGATTAAAATTAAATATTTCAAATAGAGCCAAATGATTGGTATTCCTATCATTCAGAGTAGAGATCCCTTCATTCCTTTACGGCTACCAATGCAACTTAAACACTCTCTAACTTTATCCTATCATCAAGTGTATAAAATCTCTCAAAAAATAAACAATCTTCAAAAGGGTAGGGCTCAGAATTTTCTTATGTAAGCTCGAAAAGAGTTCAAGTCAAGCAATGAAGTAAGTGCTTTTATATTTTAATTACATAGTAATTCTTCAATATCAACTAGTTTCTTAGTCTTTGTTATTTAAGTTATGAAAGTAGTCAAGTAAACGAGCCCTAGTCTCGAGAAATGTGTCCAACAAAAGTGATAATAGGAGTAAAATAACCTAATTTGAACTAGAGTTTGTTGAATGGGATGAATTAGAGATGATTGATGTTGTTAATTTTGAATATTGTTGTGGTGGGTTGGAAAGTGGAACTAGCTTCTCTACTTAGTCATCATACAGTGGCTTTTTGTCTCGTAATGACTTGTAAGGTCACTTAATGAGTCGTTACATCACTCCTAACCACTGGTAACATAATTGATTGGAAGGGTGTTGGTTCTATTGTCTTTATGACTTCTCCCAATGAGTCACAGTCACACTATACAACTCGTAGTCATGAGTCATAATGACTGGGAAGTTATACTGCACTAGTAAAGTATTTTTAGTCAGATAATGAGTGTTTGTAATAAGTCATACACTAACATTGTGAATCATTAGGTGGACCCATTGCCTGACTAGTAAATACTGAGTAGGAAACCTTTGATACTATAAGTCTCACTATGACTCACAAATAGAGGTAAAGACTCACACTCATGAGTCGTATTATGCCCAGACCCTACCACACTGATACCTTAGTCTCTTATTTTTCTTTTCTTTTCTTAGGACTAACTAATAAGTCTCATGCAATAGGTACTAATGGCTCCAAAAGATGATTCATTGAAGAATATAACACTGAGGAAGAATACCCCAAAGAAACCTACCCCAAAGTCCACTCTTCAGCTGAGTAATAAGGACACTGATGTGTCAAACAGTAACTTCAAAGAATACCTAGTAAATTGGCTGGTGGATCTAAGAAAAAACAACCTAGAGGAAAGAAAGAAACTAATGTGGAGGAGAACACAAACCCTAGGTCTACACCATGAATGAGTAACCCTAGCACCTCACAACCTTATTCACAATTACCCTTTGATAAGGAAGATGATAATAATACTAATGAAGAAGACAATGGTAAGGATACTGGCAAGGAAGAACTAGGTTCTAACAAAGGAGAAGAATCAGGGTCCAAGGATGAAAATGAAATATATTATAGGTCTGCAGTTGAAGAAAGAGGATAAAGTGAGGAGAGTGACAACTCGGATAGAGTTGTACCACAACCACGAGTGCCACCAACTCCACTATCCATTATACCTGCTCCAGTGCCTTTCGTTTAATGCTAGGTATACCCCAAAATGTGAGAAGTATATTTAAAAGATAGTGCCATAAATTTTGACCACAGAATGCCCCTGTGAGGTGTTTACCTTGAAAGAAGATTGACCATAGTTGGCATTTCTGAGATGCCTACTTTTGATGCTCAGTTCAAGTAGTATAAATTCTAGTGGATTACTATAATGTTGAGTCAGTACTGTAAAGCATTTCTGTATGAATTTTATGTGACATATCAAATGGAGTTGAAAAAGCAAAACTCGTAAGGTAATCTATAGAGAGGTGTGGAACCAATATCAGATTTGGTAATCTAGGGTGTTTGGGTTAACATCTCAACTCAGATAATCTTCCAGGTATTACATAGCCCAGAATTTATACTTCTGGTAAATACCACAGAATTAGACTTTCGAGTGGAAGAGATAAAGGACGTAAAGGTAAAATAGAAATATTTAAAAGATAGGCTTGTTCAGTTTTTATGGATGGAAGAAATTATTCCTTTATCTCGGGAAGATGCCCATAGGTAGTTGGTTGTATTGGAATTCATCCTCAATAAAGTAGAATAGCCTAAATATTTAGGCTAAGGAGTGGTAGACCCTAGTTAGACATCAGTTGAGTCTTATCTATCAGAAAACATTATTGTTTCTAACAAAAAAACACTGATATCAAGAATAATATTGGGCTACAATATTTATGCAGGCAAGTGGATAACTTGAGAGATTAGGGATAGCGCATCTAGGAACAAGACAATGTTACCCTTCCCTTGTTTGATAATGCAAATCTATCTGGAGGAAGCAATACAAGAGCTCCCAGGTGTCAATCAATTTTTGAGGCCAAGGACCACTACAAAATTAGGATTGATCAAATTCATCACCAACCTAATCTCAAAGATATCCAAACTGGCAGTTGCTATGGCTAGTGATGATTATGAGGCCCTAGGGCAGAGTGAAGACACTAAGATGGTTGATACCCAAATTGAGACCCGACAGCCTGGACCTCGAGACTTTGATATAGAAGGCATCTACAGTCCTCCTACTCTACCACCTATTATGAAGGCACGATCATTCATAGGCAAGTCAGTTCCATCCGACTATGTAGTAATGTCACAGTCCGTTCTAACTAAGATAATGACTAGGTTGAGTACTGTGGAGAAAAAAGTATTATTGATGGAATAAGGAGTAAAACCATGGGTGGAGAGAAAGCTAGGTGAATAAAGAATAATAATGAGGTCTAGGTTTGATATGTTTGAGCTGAGCTTTACCCAAAAGCTTGAGGCAATTTCTCCCAGTACCAATTATTGAGTCAATTCCCAGAGAGCCTATGATTAAAAAAAGTTAGGCAGTTGATAATTCCAGTCTTTTGGGAAATTTTGAAGAAAAGGGAAGCAAGATAAAGAAAAAGAGAATTAAGAATAAAGATGTTGAGATAAAAGTAAAAGAGTGGATACAGAGTGAGACAGATCGAGAAGTAAGAGTCAATGAGATGGATATAGTGACTTATCAGTCAAAACTGGATTAGAATATTTATAGGGTAAGTGATATGATCCTATTGCCTGATCCACCACTGAGTGCACTGACCACCACCGATGCCAAGGTTGTTGAGTATATCCCGACAAATATTGGGACCAATGATGATGAGAGTGGGACTCGATCTGAGGGTCCTATAGTGATGATGCTTAATCCAGTGGCTAGTACCAGGTATGTCTTCACCCCTTATTTTACATTTCTAAATGCACTGGGGGTAATACATAGGTATTTACTTGGGGGTGGTATACTATATAGCCACTGCAGGTTATTTTTATCATGTTTCTTTTCTCGTCAGTTGTGGTTTGAATATGGAACTGAAATGTCTAGTTAAATATGTATTGTGTTTTACTTTACATAGTTTTGTGTGTGTGATATTTAATAAAGGAAGAAAGTTTGTATCTAAGGCAGTGAATATGTTTTGACAAATGTTTGGTGCTGAAATTATTTTATTTAAATGGTATCCATCCTACAATTTTGATAAGTGTGTGATGTGTGCATGTTCGGTACTATTGTGAATCTGATAATGACATTAGAATTAGGAACAAAAATACTGTAGTAAAAAATTGCATAACTTGATAAGTAGTAAACTAGCAATGTGACCCTATACGATGGTGTGTAAGGCGTTACCTTGTTCTCGGTGTATACAAAATCTAGAACTTGCTTGGTTTCTCATGCATAGGTTCTAGGGTGGTGATTAGGAGATGATCATAGGCCATTTTTGTTATTAGTCCACTTTTGCCTAAATTTTCCAAACTAAATGATGTATGTGTCCTTTGATCCTGATTTTTGAGCCTTAATAGACTTATATTTTTTTCCTACACTAATTGACCTTCCTGTTTAGACTACAATAAAACTTTTGTGGCCCTCGTCCTCCTTAAACATTGTGCACCTCAACTCAAGAAAATCACCTAAGTTGAGGATGGCTATTATAGGGGTGCATAGTATAGAGCAGGTAAGATGAAAAAGTGTGAATAGAAAAAAAAGTAAGGTTGGGTGTGGTAGAAAAATAACAGTGAGAATGATGGAAGAATATAAAAAGATAAATAAGAGAGAGTTTCAAAAGAAAAGAACAAAAAACAACACCTAGTTCGAATAAGTAGAAAAATAATAATAAAGGAGAAATAAGGGCGGAGTGAAAGAAAAGTTGAAAAATAAGTGGACCCCAAAGTAATCGTAAAGTCAAGGAGGCTTATTCACTGAAAAATTCTCAAAATATATTATACCAACCCCAAAACCTACATTATAAGTTGACTAATTCCCTATAAGTGATCCTAACCTGATTGTTTTATAACCTAGGTAAAGAACATAACGGCAAGCCTATGATATTTTTTGTACACTAATTGAAACTTCTTTATGAGTGTGCGTTTCTCTTAACCATTCCTATATTAAATTATTGATCGACCTGAGTGAAAGGGACTCCTTTGATTGAGAGGGTACAAGAATTGCATTATTAGACTTTATCTATTGGATTAATGTAACTTGTATCTACATTATTTGTTCATAGCTAATATAATGCCATTATAGTATTCCTATTTATGAAAGAGTCGTACCAAATAAATATACAAAGTTGGGTTTCTAACAAGTTAAAAATAGGAAGGAGGTCATATGTGTGAACTAAAATGAAAATTTATTGCCAAAGGTATCTAAGGATCTTCCGTTTTAAACATCCTATTTGTTTATGATTTTGTGTTTTTCCTAAGGACAAACAAACATTCTAAGTTGAGGGTGTTGATGTGTTGTGGAAACATGGAATATTCGATGCAACATCCTATTTGTTTATGATTTTATGTTTTTCCTAAGGACAAACAAACATTCTAAATTGAGGGTGTTAATGTGTTGTGGAAACATCGAATATTCGATGCTTAAAATGGGGAAATTATGCATTGACTTAGGTTGTTTCATTAGATGTGATATGTATTTTATGTGTTTTACAGGGAAATTAGGTAGGAAGAGGCATGGACTAAAAATATAAAAGAATGATCCCTAGAAGTGGAATGCTGATTTAGGCTACGAGTCATTATGTCACCTTACGACTCATAGCTAAACTCTCAAACACAACAGTGGCTAAGAAAAATCTGAGGAAACCAAGTAATGAAAGGGTATAAGTTGGAAATATTGACTACGACTCTCAACTTGAAGTCTCAAGGTGACCATTGTTTGAATATCTTAGAGATAGATGCTCTAATACATACGAGTGAAGACTATGAGTCCTGAAGTCTAATGACGACTCATGGAAAGGAGTCATAAAGGTAATAGAATTTATTGCCATAAGAAATAAAAGGTACTAGAGTGACTACAACTAGCAGCATATGACTCTAAATATGACCATACAAGTTGTAGCCACTGAAGAAGAAAATGGAGCTACGGCTACAAGCAATGAGTCACAAGGATACATAACGACTCAATGCAAGAAGTATGATCACTGCCAACTTAATTATCTTATCCCAAGTTCATTAGGGTACTTTGGTTATTTTGAAATACTATAAATACCTTAGGTTTATTCCTTTATTATGTTATATACTATTGAGAATTTTCTACATACTTTCACATACTTTGATCATTAAGATTATTGTTCTTGAGTTTATGGTTTCGTACACAATTAGAGATTTTGGATTTTATTCTTTAATTATTGTGCAATTAATTAAATGTCTTCATCATTTATTGCCATGGATTATTACATAAACATGAGAGGCTAAGTTCTTTAACTAGGGTTGTAGGAACCCTTGAGAATTAACTATGCAATGAAAGTAGGAGATTCAATTATTTATTCTATTATAGTTGTGTGCATTGCAATCTTCTTCCTATTAGTTTCTCCTAATCTACTGCAGAAGTTTGGGTTTTGCTTGTATTCGAGATCATCCTCACAAAAAAGTTTGAGATTAGTAAAAGGATATTAATATAGTGATTTAAGGCTATCAACCCTTGTATAATCAACTTAAGACTCAAAAGGTGATCAGGTTATAGATAAGGGAAAGGTGACACCCTTAGATTCACAAGTTAAAGTGCGAGATTCATCAACACATCACAAGACTACTGATATTACATAGCTTTTCAACTTTGCATGCAGAGCCGTGGGTTAGGTGAATTATACATGAAAAACTTACAAAGTTCATAAGCCAAGGGGAACACATTCCTAGTATTTGTCTTTTATTATTTACAAACATCAGCATTCAAGTATGGTTACTTGTTACTATTGATCTTCAAATCCCCCCATTTACTTTTCAGTACTGCTCATAAATTTTATCAAGTTTGAGAGATGGTTCCATGTATTTCCGGTGGATTCGATCCCAACTTTGTTTGGGTTACTATATTTGACAACAGTCGCAACATACTTTTTTAGAGGTTAATTTTTTGGAGACATCAGGAATATTGGTAAATTGACTAATTTATGGTGAGCATGGAATGACAGTTGAATAATAATGAAGTTTGGATATATTGTTTATTAGATTCCTTTACATTTCTTTTGGGTGTACTCTCCAGTGGTATGGGATGTTGTGATGAATTCTTTGCTTTATATTGATGCTTTATGATATATTACCTTTTCTAATTGTCCAATTCTTATGTACAATGATATGGCTATGTGTTAGTGCCTTGTTCTATATTATTATTCCTATATTTATTACTTGTTATGTACAACGATATTGGCATATGTTAATGCCTTATGTTATACTGTTATTCTATTTTGATTACTTATTATATACAATAATGATGGATATGATTCATCTTTGATTTTGTACCTTGATTTAGTTATGATTATCTTGCATTATATCATCTTTATATAATGAATTAGCTCAGTTGGTCGATGATGCTTACTCAGTACCTGCTGTTTTGTACTTATACTACACTTCTTTACATTTTTGGTGTAAATTTGAATACTAGCTATAGTCGTTGATCATTAATCATGTAGTGATTGCTTTTTGGAGGTAGGATGAGCTCATGGAGTTCTAGTCACCCATTTTCCCTCTATCTTT
Organism: Capsicum annuum; assembly: GCF_002878395.1. Classification (NCBI taxonomy): domain Eukaryota; kingdom Viridiplantae; phylum Streptophyta; class Magnoliopsida; order Solanales; family Solanaceae; genus Capsicum; species Capsicum annuum. Next base: position 16,987 of record NW_025885283.1, read on the forward strand.
TACATTCAGTCTTTAGTATTTGAGAGAGATGTATTGACTATAATCGAAGTCATTTGGGTAGTATTATTACTATTAGGTGCTCTTGTATTGACTCTACCAGGTTATGGAATTGGTATCTTATGATTATTGTGTATCGATTTAGAACACTTTGTTTATAATATGACTTGTGTTCGTTGATTTGGGCCTATGATTGGCATTTTCGGTCAAATTAACCAATTGTGTTAGCTCCGGGTTATGGTATTGATTTTCAGACTGGGAGGAATATAGTAGGTACCATCATGACCTTTAAATTGGATCATGACAATTGTAAATAGCTAGTTACTAGTAGTGAGCTGGAGAAGTCTTCATAAATGTTGAATTGATGGAGTCTGTGAGAATTTTTAGGTGTCAAAGTAAATTTCACTCAAGCTCAATTGTGGTAAACACCTTGCATTATGAATATAAAGTTAACAAGATGTGGAGGAGATGCAGAGCATGAAGGTCATATGTTGGCAGCATCATAGACAATGGAGTCGAAGGGACATGGATCTACTATTTATTTCTAGGACTTCCCTAATTTTATTGTATATATTTCTTAGATATTATTTGATTTTTTTGTTTTTGGGTATGGGTGCTTGTATCTTTTGGGCCATTGACCACTATCATTTGTATAGGTTTTTGATCTTTATAATAAATGGTCATTAGCTCGTATTTAGTTCCAAAAGAAGAATTAGTTTGTTATTTTTCTTTAAACTAGTCCATTATTTCTTTAAAAAATTCAGGCCCTTATATTGAAAATATTAGCCACTTTTGTACCCATATTTTTGAAATTTGAAGAGAAATGTATATACAAAGGAATTTTTTCTTTTCGAATACAAATTCCAACTTCATAAAATGAGCCATTTTTGCTCTTTTTTCAAACAAAATTGCAAAAATAGTCAAATTTGCCTAAAATTTTAATTTTTACAGAAAAGGTCAAACTTGCTTTATTTCTAAATGTAGATTTTGGGAAATTGGCTAGATTTACATCTTTTACGAAAATTGGTTAGATTTACTTTTTTTTTTTTGCAGAAAAGGCCAGATTTACGTTATTTGCAAAAAAATGATCGATTTGCATCTTTTTACAAAAATGGTCATCGATTTGCATCTTTTTACAAAAATGGTCAAAATTGCATTCTTTGCAAAATAATGCCAGAATCTTATGTTGTATATGGTTTTTAAAAGAATTTTTTTTTTAAAAAAAATTGAAGTCTTTTCCTATTTTACAAAATTTGTACCCTCTTTTTTTTTGGTTAATTTGAAGAAAAAATATTCATTTAAGTTCTACTTTCAAACAAGGAAGAATATATAAAATTAAATTGACTAAATATTCGCAAATGACAGTTTTTAAATTACAAGACAAGAAAGATTGATTAGCAAGAAAGTATCTCCATTAGAATGTCGAGATCTCAAACACTCAATAATATAACACAATTTTATTAAATATCAAGACATATATAAATAACTTAAACAAGCTATTAAGAGTTGATCAAACAACAACAAACAGAAAGCACATTTCAATATTTGAAAGCTTAATAAATTACATTGCAAAATGTAAAGGAAAAATACTTAGAATTGTGACAACAAATCAATAATGAAAGTCAAATGATAATCAAGACTGGTTGAAGCAACATTTTTATTAATATCAAGTCTTTTTTTTAAGAAATCATCTATTGTGTCAACCTTAAAATGAAAGAACAGAAATATTTCAATAGATTCAAAAGATAAAATATTTTTGTTTCTTGAAAATCAAACACCAATGCATGCATGAACCTCTTTCTCTTCTCAAGGACCCACAAAGTGACCTATAGAAAAAATTTTATTTTACTTTTTCTTTCTTTTACCAATGAAAGATAATTTCGAATGACTCAATTACCCTCCAAAGGTCTCATTCTCTTTTATTCATTACTTGAATAAAATAGAAATGGACCATCTGAATACTAAAAATAAATCCATTAAGTACAACTCTTCACATTCTAGTCCTTTTTGGCCAAATTCATTAGAACAAATAACCCATAAATAAAATATTCACCCATTAAACCTTATTTTAAAGATCAAACTACACTAGAAACTTAAATAAAATAACAAGTAAAACATCTAAAAATAAAAATAAAATATACATAATTTAGAAAAAATAAAATAAAGAGAGAAAATAAATAAATAAGTAATAATAAAAATTATAATTAAAAACCTAAAAACAAAATGACTAATTTTTGACAAATCATAGTAGTGACAGATTTGGATGGAGAATGAAAAGAGGAATAGATGCATGTTTTTAGGATGAATGAGTGTCATTGAGAAAATTTAGCAGAAATATTTTAAGTAGAGTTTTAACAAGAAACTTAAATTAAAAGATATCCCTTGACAACTATACACATTTATGTAATTAGTGTAGGATGGAGATGAATAAATTTCTATAAATCTTAGAAAGAAAGTGACAATTAGTGATCAACTTTTCTTTGATCTATGGATTCTGGTTTGTAGATTTATCTAGATAAGGATAAAAAGAAGAGATGGTGAAATTTTAAAGTAATTTGGAGGTAGTTGGAGGTAATCGGTGGCGGTGGTGGTTGTGATCAATATTGGCGATCGATGACAATAGTGGTGGCCGAAAGTGGTGGATGAAAACGATGCGAGAGAAGTGGAAGAGTAGAGAAACAAAGAAAAAAAATAACACTATAGGACCATAAATTAAGATTTTAATGTCTTTATACTTGAGAGGGATAAAATAAAAGGTATTGGATCACAGGATGATTAGTGTTTGAGGTTGTACTTGAGCCATAATTAATTGTACTAGGTGAGAGTTAGTTGAAATATTAGAATTGAATTTAGTTTGGTCTGATTTAACCAAAATTGAGTCCTTTTTTTTCAATTTCACCTTTTTTACAAATAAATAGAGAAAAGAATAAATATAAAAGAAAAAGCCAAAATTAATAAAGATATTATTTTTCTAAAAAATGGTAAATTAAAAATTCAAAACATAATAGAAAAATATATATTTGTAGGACTAATTAAATTAGTCAAAAATTAGGTATTCGTAGCTTGCCTCTCTTTGCGTGAAAACATGGTGAACAAAGTGGATAAGTTTTTACTACTTCAGCTTCACTGATAGAAATTTTAAAATAGGTGACCGAACCTTGCTTTCGCAACTATCTACATATCCTTAAAAGGAAATCAAGTCAATGTTGTTCAGAAAACATTGGTAGCTGGGACTACCGAATATTATTGTCAAAAGGTTGCTCATATTGTTGTTGTGACTTCTTCATATTTATCTCCACTCATTAGTGAACTATGCATCTGTACATTATAGGAGTTAAAAGATCCCTAATCTATTATATCTTTTATAGTCTCATCTTGATTAACTTTCTACAATTAGCCTTGATGCTTTTTTGGAAGACTATGGATCATTCCAACATGTATGGTTTGACTTGAGCTAGGAGATTGAATCTCAAGGATACCACTGTCATAATGGAACAAGTTTCTTTCCTCTGATCAGACTCTGAGTTTATCCCTTCTAGGAAAGTAGAAATGAGTTTTTTGCCTTGAGAGTTTCAAACTGGGAGATATTATCTCGAAGGGTTAATTTAACACTGGGCATATTATCCAAAAGTTCTCAAGACAAGAAAGTAAAAGGAATACTTCCCCAAAAATACCAATTTAAGATAAGTTATCTCAAATTTAAGATGCATTGTCTCACGAGGAAACATAACAAAAAAGGGTGTACTGCCTGAATGATCTAAGAAGTATTATCAAAGGAAAATGAAATTGGTGTGTATTACATAGGAATATAAGGCTAGAGTGTTTTACCAAGGAATATGGATACGGTGCATATTACTCATGAATGAAAGATAGGTGTTTATTTTCAAAGAAAATGAATACGGTATATATTGTCAACGAATGAAATATTGGTGCGTATTGACCCAAAATATGAATATGCTGCATATTTATCATGAATAAAGGACTGGTATGTATTTCTCATGAATGAAGGACTATGCAAATTACCCTTGCATATTACCCAAGAATATTATTATGGTGCATATTACCCATGAATGATAGATTGGTGCATATTTCCCAAAAATACAAATACTATTTTCATTGTCCAAAACTTCTTTGACTAGGATATGTATTCCTAATGAGGACGTGAGATCTGATACATTTCCCAAAGTTCTTTGATTGATAAGCAAAATATGAATAGCATAAGATGAAATAACAAAATGGCTTATTGATTTCGAGAACTTCCCCTTCGTGAAGTTTCATCTCCCTAATCTACAGACCTATATTATTTTTTTCTCCTAAACTGAATAAAGAAAAGAATTTTTTGTTTTTAAAAATGGTGGTTGATTTGTGGCCTTAATATTCTATATGGCTTAACCTTTCTTTCGATGATTCCCTAAAGCTTGATTCAAACACTTGCCTGAACAAATTTTCCAAATATATCTCTTTGCTATTCATAGACCTTGGTTTTCGTGGTACTCTTACATACCTTGATGCAATTGTTTGCTTCAGAGAGAAGATTTTACCTTTGGTGAATTTTATAGTGCATACTTTTTCAGTGAAAATCTTAGGTGGCATCATTTTTTTGTTAATGTGTCAACTCTAGTACTCAACTTTGCCTTTTGGAAAACCATAGTGAACTTCACAATCCCTTTTTCTTTTATATGACATAAGATTCGGTAGAAAGGAACCCAAAAATATTCAAACTAAGATCATAAAAAAGATTGTATTAAGAAAGATATGTTCATAGTAAGAGGTATCACTTCTGAGGAAAAAAACTTATCTAGGGGTATATGCAGACTTTAAGTGAACTATGACATGTATCTTGGACTGGATTCCTGATCTGTCTGGGTTATTTAGATCTTAGAGTTTGAAAAGTTATCAACCTAAAATTGATTTCTCTTTCCTAATAACACTTGATGTTAAGGTGTTGAGATCTATTATTTTGCTAGCGGTACCTTTGTAAGTTTCTTCCTATTAACCTTTTTCATGTATTTCGCCCTCATGCCTTATGGTGCCCATGAGGGGTTTCACCGGTTAGACTCTTTTTTCTTCTTTGTCTCATCGTCTCCTTACAATGCTTGTAAGGGTTTTCACCAGTAAGACTTTTTTTCTATTTTTGACTAACAACATTGTCCTTGATGATAGATGGTCTATTCAAGACATGTTGTATCTAACATTCATGGAAATTAGGTCACAAAGTCATTTGCCTAACACGACCATAGAACAAATTACAACTTTGGAACCTTTTTTACAAAAATAAAATTAAAAAAAATACCCAATTTTCTTAAATACTAAGGATATAGTTTTATTTTTAGTGGTGTGACAGAACCTTAAAAGGGATACTTATGTATCCTTTCATAATCAGATCGAACGTAGTTCAAGCTTTCAAGGCAAGATTATTTTTTTGTTTTTTAATTTTTTCACATGGTTCCCTGTGAAGTACAGACCAAACTTTGAACAAGAGAATGAGGGGCCTTCGTCATTCTATCTGCAGTATGTCAACCTTTGTAGGTTAAAACACATTACACATAGTATCTTTTGACTGTATTCACGTTAGTGGCTATGTCTATCATTTTTCCTTTGACATCGGTAAGATGTAATTCTTCTTTGGACAATGCTTTCTTGATGAGGTATAGGCCAGGTCGATTTGTGAAAAATCTTTTGTTGGCTTCTTTTTGGTGTGTAAAAATGCATTTTAAGACAAGCTGGCCTACTTCAAAATGTCATGAATGTACTTTTTTATCGTATGCATGATTCATCCCTTTTTGGTAAAATTGGCTTGAACAAACAACGACCAACCATTTTTTATCAACCAATGTCAGCTGCTGTAATTATGTTTTGACCCTTTTAGTATTCTCAATCTCTTCTTCTCAAATGATTTAGAGATAAAGGATTTTGACTTCAACTAGTATTACTTCTTCGGTTCCATATACCAGTAAGTAAGGAGTTGCACCAACTAAAGTGTGTACCTATATGCAATATCCCAAATTTACAAAAGATAACTTTTTATGCCATTGTCTTATACCTTGAATCACCTTCCTAAAGATCCTTTTGATATTCTAACTGGTAGCTTCCATAAATCCATTCGTTTTAGTCGGTATAGAGTAGAATTGTTATGTATAATCTTGAATTGCTTACACAACTTTTCATCAAATTTTCTCTTCAAGTTTTTAGTTTTGTTTGTGATGATGATTTTTGGATAATAGAGCAAAAAATGATGTTGCAATGGACAAAATCAAGCATGATTTCTTAGTGATCGCTTAGAAAGTGACTGCCTCCACCCATTTGGTAAAGTAATCAATTGTAACTTGTTAGACCCCATAATTTCTATTATTTTATTTTGATACCTCCTCCGGGTTTAATGGTGATTTATAAGTTAAATTATGACAAATAATGATAACGATACCATTAGAAAGTATTTTAAAATCTTTGAACTGTGCTTCAAGAGATTTTGGGACCCCATAAAATATTAAGGGTCTGCATTAAGTGCATGCCAAGGAAGAGAGGCACATACTTTTATCGAAACAAATAAAGGTCCTTGATAAAAGATTATCATGTTTTTGGTGTGCTATGATAAAGGTGTGCCACACCCTTGGAATGGAACGATAAGGGCATGCCATGCCCAAGGCATAGAAATGCAAATTTCTTTTTTTATAGTGTGAGTCAAGGTATTTTTGGTCTTTTACCAATTTAAAAACTTTCCAACCATATTAAACACAAAAGCCGCCCTCTGACTCAGAATTGAACGGTCTCTCTTCTCCCAAAACATTCAAAAACACAAAAGAGGAGTTTTTAACAAAAGTTCAAGCTTGCAATGTTTTAATTTGAGTTTCCCTCAAAAAATTCACGAAGTCCAAGTATATGGGGTTTGAACAAGGATAAACTTTCATTCTTGTGACCAAAAGTTAATTTTTTATCCTGAATTTGGTATTTTTTATAGCTAGAGTTCATACCTATTTTTCTTATGCTTGAGTTTATTATGTTTTATTATGATTTGCACATTGTTTTGTATATGTGTTCATGCTTATTCAAGTTTATATACTGAAGTTTTTTCAAGAATTGAGTTACGATATTTGATATCAAGTTTCCATGAGGTTACAAAAGATTACAATTAGAGCATTGAGTATTAAGTTTTAAAAAATATCAAGTTTACTTGTTTGAGTCTCAACAGCATTGAAGTGTAATCACAGTTTGAGTTTTATATGAGATTTCGGACAAGAAATGAAGTTCACATAAGAAACCAAGAATTTGAGATAGAAATAGTAACATATTATGTTTTTAGACTTTTTGTCTTATATGCCTATTCTGAGGTGAACTTCATAGATACAATACGAGCAATAGTCTGATTTTGGGAGTAGTATCTAGCACCAAGAGAGAAATGTGGGTTTAGCACATCCTATTTCTCAGAAACTATGTACCACCATAGGTTATTTTAGCCTGTCCAAATAGGAAAGTCAATTAGATTATTAATATTTTCCAATAAAAAATTATTAGGTGTTCACCATAATAAACCTTTATACCCTGACAAGGTATATTGGGTCATTATAATAAGGGTTTGAATCATCTTTCTCTTTTAGTGAGGACTTGAGTCATAGGATTCCATATTTATTGCATAGTTTATGTCGATTATGAGAATCTCCCATATAAAAGTGAATTTTAGAAACTAAGTTTAATGACCCATAGTTTTTTTTTAAATGTTGCTTTATGAGTTATTATTTATGATATTTCAGCTTTTAGTCTTATTTATAATTAATGTAAGTTCTTCAAACATAGCATGCAGGATTTGAAATTATGTTTAGCTTTAGTTTTACTTATTTCATTTACTCCCATATACTCAGTACATTCCAAAAGTACATAGCACATATAAGTTTGTTTGGCAACATTGCTTCATAATGTAGGTTTTGGTGTTCATCTCCAGCAACACAATTAACTATGAGCACCACTTCCTACATTTTTATTATTGATGTGTCCTGATAGTTTGAGAGCTAAGTTTATGATGGTTCCAGATGTTTAATTACTGTTATTTTAGTTTTTCAGCTTTCAGTATAGGTTAGCTGGGGTCTTTCCTAGTGGCTCTTAAGTTTTAGTTAAAGGCTTGTCAAGACTAGTTAGACTATGTGTTATTTTAATTTTTCATTAATTTTAATATTATTGAATCACAATATTTTGGATGAGATTATTCATCTATTTGAACTTAATTATAATTTTCTTTAGTTTTTGCTTATGTTTTAAGTTTACATTCATGAGAATTCAGTGCATAGTAGATATCATGGGTTAGCTTAGGGCTATTTGTAGTTTTAAGCACCGTGTGACATCCAGGGGGTATCTTTTGGATGTTATAATATGGCATTAGAGCCTTAGGTTTCAAAGAGTCCCAGGGAGTCTAGAAAGTCATGTTATGTAGAGTTTTGATCATAGGTGTGAAGTGCACAAGATTTATGAGAAAGAGTCTACATAATGTATTAGGAACCATCTATTCTTTCATGATCTCTATCATGATTTGAATTTATCTCTATCTACTCTAACTTGTACCTTCACATGATAGAGAATACCTCATCATAGAGTTTATGCATCCAAAAATAAGGATCATCTTGTCCCACACCACCTACAGACCCTCTTAACAAAAAAATGTCTCTCATGCTAAGTTTTGGCTACTTTCTAAATGTTAGCTCAGGCCGTGAATACAAATATTCATTGCTATCAGACAACAGTAGTCCCACATAAGCAAAATAGTAACTTAGCTTCAGCCAGAGTTTGGGATTTTATGAGGATAAACCTACTTGAGTTCTTTAGGTCAATGGTGGATGAGGATCATCTATTTTTTCACTAATGAGTTGAAGAAGATTACCCAAAGTATGTATGTTACTAAAGAGGAAAGTTTGGAATTGGCTTCTTATTAATTAAAGAGTGTTTTTTATGACTAGGTTTCTCTGTGGAAGGAAGGTGGGGTTGAGAATATAGCTTCTATGAGTTGGGATGCATTTCCAATGGATTTTTTTGGATAGGTTGTTTCCTAGGAAAAAGAGAGAGGCTAAGGTAGACGAGTTTATCAACCTGAGGTAGGGCCTTATGTTGGTGTAGGAGTATTACCTTAGGTTCACTCAGCTAGCTATGTTTGCACCAGCATTGTTGCCAGATTACAAAGCTTATATGTGTAAGTTTATCACCATATATTTAATTTTATAATAAAGGAGTGTAGGACCACCATGTTTATTAAGGATATGGATATTTCCCATTTTATGACTCATACTAAGTAGATTGAGGCTGAGAAACTAATGGAAAGTGGGAGGGAGAAGAAGAGGGATAGGATAGTCCAATTTAAGTATAATGAGGAGAAATTACAAGGGGGAAATTATTATCAGTTTTAGGGTCATTTATCAGCACCTGCACTATCCTCATTCAGTGCCCCTGTACCTAGACTAAGTAAGAGCAGTTGGGCCAAGCACCGACTTTTATATCCCTAAGTAGCATTGCTCAGGGATCTAGCTATCCACCCTAAAGAAATATGGTAAAAATCATTGGGGTGAGAGTTTGATTGGCAAAACATGGTGTTGTGGATATTGACAGATGGACCATAAGTTTAGGGTCTACCCCTTTGCCAAAATGGGCAATAGGTATGTTTGCCCTCAGCCTCAACCTACTACTTAATTAGCTCAATCAGGCTACCGAGCTCCATAAAAAGGTGCATCTTCCAGTACCAGTGGCAGTTAACATCAGAACTGGTTTCATGCTATACCATCTCTCCAGGAGTAAGAGACACCCTATTTTTAGTCACAGATATGCTTCATGTATTTCACCTTGATGTTTATGTGTTGTTAGATATGGGTTTAACCCTATTTTTTATCACTACACTTGTTGTGGTGAATTTTAGTGTAACTACCGAGAGTCTTTCTAAACCTTTCTCGTTTTCTACTCTAATGGGTGAGTCAATTATCGCTACACGAGTATACAAAAAGTGCCCAATTGCAGTCCTATATATGGTTACTTTAGCATATTTAATAGAGCTAGATATGGTAGATTTAAATTTTATTTCATGCATGGATTGACTACATTCATGCTATGCATTAGTCGATTGTCACACATGAGATATGATGTTTTAGTTTTTTATTGAGTTAGTCCTCGAGTAGGATGGTAGTTCAATATATCCCAAAGGTCATTTCATCTCTTATATACAAGACAGAAAGTTAATATCAAAAGGGTATATATACCACCTAGTTCAAGATAAATATACTAAGTCTGAAGCACCAATCATTCAGCTAGTCTGTATAGCCAATGAGTTTACTGAAGCCTTCCCAGAGGATCTACAAAGGTTACCTCCTAATAGAGAAATAGATTTATAGATTGATCATTTTCCTGATACCTAACCTATCATAATTACTCCCAATCATATGGCTTCGGCCAAGATTAAAAAGTTGAAAAGTAGCTCAAAGACTTCTTTAATAAGGGGTTTATCAAGACTAGTGTTTCCCTATAGGGTGCTCAAGTTGAATTCATGCACAAGAAGGATGGTACTCTCAAAATATGCATAGATTATAGGAAGTTAAACAAGGTTAAAATAAAGAATAAATGCCCCATCCCTAGAATTGATGATTTATTTAATCATCTTCAAGTCTTCCACTGGTTCTCAAGGATTAATAATAGGTTGGGGTATCAGCAATTGAAGGTCACAGATCATGAAATCAGGAATATTGCTTTTAAAACCCGATTGTCACATTGAGTTTGTGGTTGTATATTTTGGACTAATAATTGCTCCTACTTTTTTTATGGATTTATTAAACATGGTCTTCAACTATTACTTGGACATGTTTGTCATTGTATTCAAAAATGCCATCTTGTATATTCTCAAACTGAGGAAGAACATGCAAACTATTTGAGAAAAATATTGTAGTCCCCTATAGATTGTAAACTTTATGCAAAGTAAAGAGTGAATTTTGGGTAGCGTTGGTTACCTTTTTAGGGCATGTGATTTTAGGTGATGCTATTTATGTAGACCCTTACAAAACTAATGCAATGAAGCACTGGCCAAGGCCTATTACTCCGTCCGATATTTAGAGCTTTCTGAGTTTTGCTAATTATTATAGAATTTTTATTGAGAGGTTTTCCTCAATAGCTACACCAGTAACAAGGTTGACAAAAAATATGGTAAAGTTTACATGGTAATATAAATATGAGAAGAGAATCCAAGAGTTAAAGGATAGATTGACTTTATCCCTAGTTTTACCTAGGTTAAAGGTTTTAGATGATTTTTTTGTGTATTATGATGCCATCGAGGTCGGTTTAGGTTGTGTTATGATTCAGAATAGTAAATTACTATCCTACGCCTCAAGAGAGCTTAAAGACCATGAGAAGAATAAACTAACCCACAATTTTGTAATGACCCTCCAGGTCATTTTCTTTATTTTTGCTAATTTTTACCATTTAGAGCATTCTTATAGCTACCTTAAGTTATTTATGACTTGCTACAAATAAAATTTCATTTACCAGGCAGTTTGTTTGGTTTTTAAAGCCAATTCCCTATTTTGAAGCCTTCATTAGTTTAAATTGGCTGTCAGGCCAAAGCTTTAGTTAAATAACCTCGTATGCTAATTTCGACTATTCCAGAAACTTTGGAATATCAATTTTAGATTATATGGACCCTTAGTCTTGGTATCGAGGCTCCCAAACTCATTTTGAGCTATTGGCCAAAAGTTAACAAAATGTCACATGGGTGAGGGATCCACTTTTCATCAAAACAAGCTCAGATAGATATTTCGACAGTGCTATGGAGTCTGGAGCATCAAATTTGACAAGGTATCATAGTTCGTTTACATATATAAGATTTTATAAGAATCCTAAGGGGTTGGAAGAGACTAAAAAATATTTAAGTCTCCAGCTGATGCATGAAAATATGGTGTGACCGCTAAAGTGTCCTTTAGCGAGTTGGCGGTCTTGACCTAATATTCTATTGCCTTTTAGCTACAACTAACAGCATTACCATCTTGATAGGTTAGTGGGGTGCCTCTTTAGCAAAAAGTTGGTAACTTTAAAGGTTACCGCTAAAGCGACCTAATGTCTGCTTAATCGACATCCACATACCTGGGAAGGGTATAAATACCCCAATTAACCCCATTTTAACCATTTAACAACCATTCTCTAGAATATTGAACCTTAAAAAATGGGCATCCTTAGAGGAATCAATTATGGGGGATTGTGGAGCTTTAGTATAGTTAATTTATGCGTATCTTAATCAAATTTATGGTAAGATTTCATTAATTTCTTGATAGAATCCTTCATCTTTTTTTAATTCTCTAGAATCTTGGTGACTTGATTGTGGCACCATTAGAGCTCGATATTCACCTATTTTTAAGGTTAAATGTTCCTTGAGCATAAAGGAACATTATGTTGGTATTGAAAGCGCGATTCCATAAACGGACCCTAGATGGGATTTTTAATAAACGGACCCTAGATGGGATTTTTACTTAATTTTTTATTCAAAGAATAATAGTGCAATATGGGTGTCATTGTTCTAATTTTGATAAGTAGATTGTGATTTTGATATTGTGGTATTTTGTGGAAGATCCTCGAAAGGGGAAATTAGTGGTTTAAATGATTCTTCGGGCATTTCTTTAGTGTCCACATAGGCTAGGTTTTCCCGCTATATTGATTGAGCTATTTCATAGTTTAATTATAATATTATTCTAGATATGGGGTGGGATTTAGGTATTGGAGGTATAACTGAAAATACTTAGGTTAGTTAGATTGTTTAGGATATCTTGAAACTATAATTTAGACATAATTGACTTAGTTGCTCATATTCTGAGTTAAACTTCAATATTAGGGATTTTTTAATACCTAGAAATGAATTTATATACCTTATCTTTATCCAGGGTAGAATTTACCTAAAATATATTTCGAGAATTAGAGATGGGCCCTTCCGACCCACCTTAAGCCAAGACTTATGGTAGTTTTTTTAGACTTAATTATGCATGATATACCTTTATTTATGCTTAATTTGGACTTTGAATAGATTATATGCTTGTTGATTATTCTAGTTTGAAATCTAAGAATTAGTACTAAGTTTAGGTAAGGTTTGATGGATAATTGTTATGATTTAGTGATATGGGTTATGATTACGATTTACTTACATGGTCTAATGATATTTGAGTTTTGATTTAAGTCTAGTAATTAATAATGACAATGATATATGAGTTCCGATTTGAGTCCAAAAATTGATAGGATAATGATATGCGTTCTAGTTCAAGTCCGATAAATAATGGTAATGATAATTATACTATTGAGTTCCAATTTAAGTCCAACATTTTGGTGAGTTATTTATGATATGATATGGTTCAGATTGATTCTTGGTTATGGAATGGTAATTGGTAATTTATGCTTATTGGGATATTTACTTTCCTTGATTGTACCGGCTAGGCTTATGGAGGCCTACATGGGTTATTTATCTTTCCATACTTATTTTCTTATGTGGGCCAATCTTGTAGATATAGTTATTTGAACTTTGTACTACTATTTTGTACATATTCTTCTATTCATAGACAATAGTGTTGGAGCTTAATTCCAGATTTGCTCTATTACCTTGATTTGTTTACTTTGTATTGTATCTTATTGTATTTATATCATGATTTAGCTTAGTCGGCCAATGATTTCTACTAAGTACCCATGGTTTTGGTACTCATACTACACTACTGTTCCTTTTTGCTATAGATTCGAGTACTAGTAGCCACCACTGATTCAACAACCATGCTAAGTTGATTCCTGAGATAGGATGATCTCTCCAATTAGGATTTTGCCTTTTTCTTTCTATTTATCCAAGTCTAGTATTTTATTTCAAGACAGATTGTATTTGAATATTCAATACATATGGTTCATTTGTAGTAACTCTTGTACCAATATTACTCAGTCTTGGGATGGTTGTTGCTCCTTTATCTATCTAATAGACTGTTGTGGCTATTTTGTTTTTATTTTAAGTCTTTACATGTTGATTTCTGGACTGTAGGCCATTTTCTACCAAGTAAGTCTATTACTTATAACTCCAAGCTTAAGTTTCAATTTCTTACTAGTGAAATAAAGTAGGTGCATTCATGACTCATAAATTGGATTTTGACAAATTAGTATCAGAGCCTAGGTTTCACCAGTATTATTGGTATAAGAGCAAGTGTCACCAGTATTTTGACACATTTCTTATCTTTAGGAGGATATAAGACATTCTTGGGACTTCTTCACTTCTTTCACTTATTTCATGCTAAGAATCTATGTTGGTTTCAAAGTATTTAATTAGTTTCACTCCTTTTTAAGTGGATATGACACGTTCTACCAGTATACGAGACAAGGGTCCAAAGATAGAGAATAGGGATCCTATCACTACTCGTGGATGATCTATTGGTCATAGATAGCCTAGGGATGTGTCTCTATCTAAGGGATAGAATAACGGCCTTCATTGAACTCTATTCCTTTCCTCGAGCCAGAGATTCTTCTACGCAGACAAAAGTAGAAAAGGGACAAGCCTAGGCTTTACCAAGGTTTATTTCTTCTACAATGCTCAAGGATTCTTTTATTTAGATTTTGGGATTTATGAGTGGTGCACCGTCTGATGGTGCACAGTCTATGGATTAGACTTATACTAAAGTGGGACACAAATAGTAGTAGTGACTCTTAGAGTTGAGGTCCCTTCTGCATTGGTGGTTGTACAGATGGTAGTTGCTCAGCCAGTGGTTCCCCAGCCTATTATGTCTATTGAGGAGAAGAATATATTTGTTAGGTTCTTAAAATTGGCCCTGCCTAGGTTTTTTAATGCACCGGGAAAGGATACATATGAGTTCTTTATTGTTTCTGAGGGTAGGCTCCACAATTTAGGCCTAGTTGAGACTCATAATGTGGACTAAACTTGATTTCTATTGGACTTTAAAGTTTAACATTGGTGAGGAAGTCATATTAATTCCAGGCCAGTTGGATCTTCCTTATTGACATAGACTCTGTTCTTAAAGATCTTCTTAGAGAAGTATATGCCTCACAATTTTATAGATTAGTTCTCAAGGTTAGAGAAGGTGTCCACAACTATTGTGAACTATAAGGCTCAATTTCATAAGTTGTCTAGGCATGCTACTTTTATTCTGATAGTGCAGTATAAGAAGGTTCGTTGTTTTTTTTAGGGATTGAGAGTTTCTCTTCGTATGTATACACAAATTTTGGTTTTTGTGGGTAGTTCTTTTGTTGAGGTTTCTAATCATGCTCAAGTTATTGAGGAGATACATCGTGAGGCCTGAGGGGCAGCGATAAGAGGCCATGATATCAAGGTAGTTTTAGTGGGAGCCGTAGTAGCTCATAGTTTAGATATAGTGGTTCTCATTATAGGTACCCTTCACATCAGCCTATTAGCATCAATAGGCCAGTCTATGCTGCACTTTAGATCAGTGATGGAGGCTAATCTAGTATCAGTTATTGTCCTAGCCAGGGTAGTGGCAAGCCTATGGGAGTCTCAACTTTTGGTGGTTATTTTGGGCCAACCAAATTTTATAGCTTCAGTACTGTGATTGAGGTGTGTTATGGTTATAGAGCTTTTGGTCATTTCTCGAGAAAGTGCTTTAGTTGTAGAGCAATGGTTCCTTCAGTTTAAAGTGTTCTACCTATTTAGGTAGTTATATTGCCAACATGAGATGGTATGCATAGTTGTAGGGGTGGTCTTCACGGTTCTTATGGAGTCTCTCGGGTAGGTAGGACAGAAGATTAATCAAAAGCCTAGCCAGCTGGAGGGCATGGTTAGTTGTATATAGTACTTGCTAGAACTGAGGCTGAGTCTTCATATGTTGTTATTATAAGTACATTCTTGGTATTTCTTCAGTCGACTTTTGATATATTTGATAAGGGATCTACTTATTCTTATGTATCTTCTTATTATGATCGATGGTTAGAGTTATCTTGGGTTTCATTGTCTATGTCATTATGTGTATCTACTCCCATGGGGGACTCTTTAGTAGTGGATTGGGTATCTACTCTTATGGGTGATTCTTTAGTAGTGGATTGGGTTTTCAAATCATGTCTTGCGATTGTTGGAAATCTTGATTCTCATGTTGATCTTATGATATAAGACATAGTAAATTTTCATGTGATTCGAGGCATGGACTAGTTATCCCACTATCATGTCGTCCTAGATTATTTTTCTAAAACCATTTCCTTCACTATGCATGATGTACCCCCGATAGTGTTATAGAGAGTAGTAAGTTGTGAGCCGATGAGGATTATTTCTTATATTCATGCAAAGAGGGTTATTTCAAGGGGTTGCAAGTCTTATCTCGCTTATATTTGTGATATTAGTGTAGAAATTCCATCACTTGACTCTATTCCTATAGTTCATGAGTTTCTTCATGTTTTCCATATCGATCTACCAAGTCTTCCTTCTAAGCATGATATTTAATTTGTCATTAATATTTAGATAGGGGCCTAACCTATTTATATGGAACCTTACTATATAGATCCTGTAGAGCTTAAGGAGCTAAATTCTCAGCTTTTGGATCTTCCTGGTAAGGGTTTTATTAGTCCAAGTGTGTCTCCTTGAGTATCACCTATGTTTTTGGTTAATAAGATTGATGGTTCTATACGTATGTGGATTGATTATAGGAAGCTTAATAAGGTGACATTTAAGAACCCATATCCTATGCCATGTTTTGATGATTTTCTTGACTAGCTTTATGGAGCAGCGGTGTTCTCTAAGATTAATTTGAGGTCCGATTACCATTAGTAAAGGCTTTGGGCTGAGGATATCTTAAAGATAGCCTTTAGGACCCGTTATGGTCATTATGAATTCCTAGTGATGTCTTTTGGGTTGACTAATTCCCTAGCCTCATTTATTGATTTGATGAAATGTGTGTTCAAGCCTTATTTGGGTTCTTTTGTGATTGTGTTCATCCGCTACATCCATATGTATTCAAATTTTAGAAAGGAGCATATGCAATATTTGAGGATGGTGTTCCAGTCTATTAGAGTTCTTATGCTTTTTGCCAAAATCACAAAGCATGAGTTTAGGCCTTAGTCAGTGATATTCCTTGGGCATTTGATATTCAAGGATGGGATTATGGTTGACCCTGCAAAGATTGAAGATATTTGTGATTGGTCCAGACCTACATATCCGTCTGAGGTTTGTAGTTTCATTGGTTTGGATGGTTACTACTAACGGTTCATTGAGAGTTTTTCTACCATTAAAGTGCCAATAACTAGAATGACTCAGAGGGAGGCTCTTTTTCAATGGTTTAAGGAATATGAGTCAAGCTTTGAATAACTCAAGGGGTTTCTCACTTCGGCCCCTATTTTGAATCTTTTTGTCGATGGTGATGGATTCACTATGTATTGCGATGCTTCTAGTGTTGCTTTGGGTTTTGTGTTGATATAGCAGGGTTAAGTTATTGTTTATGCGTCGAGGAAGGTGAAGGTGCATGAGTGTAACCACCCCACACACAATTGGGAGTTGATGGCGGAGTTCATGTGCTTAGTATTTGGACATATTATACTTATAGTGTGCATTGTGAGATCTTTATGGATAATTATAGTCTTCACCACCTTATGACCCGGAGAGAGCTTTATTCTAGGCAGCGTAGATGGTTGGAGTTGCTTAATGATTATGCCATCTCAATTTTGTATCATACAGACAAGGCGAACATGAAAATGAATGCCTTGAGGTGGAAAGTGGTGCATATGGGTAGATTGACTCGCATTTTAGTTTCTCAGAGGATGTTGGCATGGGACATTTAGTCATTAGGCAACTCGATGGTGCGACTTAGTATATTAGATACTAGGAAGATTCTTGCTATCATTGAGGAGAGCTCTTCGCTATTTTAGCAGATTTAGGTCGCCAATTTGAGGATAAGAAACTTTGCATCGCCTGTGATCAGGTGTTGAGTGGTGAGACCAAGAGGGCTACCATATATTCTTAGGGTTTCTTAAAATTTTATAGCCACATTTGTGTTCTAAGGGTTGATAAATTGATTTAGTCAATTTTGCATGAGGCTCATAACTTTAGATATTCTATTCACTTGAGTATAGCTATGAGGTATAGAGATTTGAGTTAGTATGATTGTTGGATTGGTATGAAGAGAAATATGTCTACTTTGTCGCTCGTTCCCAAAGGGTGAAGGCCGAACATTTGAGACATGGTGGCTTAATTTAGAGATTGCCCATTCTTAAGTGGAAATTGAAGCAGATTAATATGTAAATTATTAGTGGTTTTCCTTGTACTTCTCCTGGTTTCTATGGTATTTTGGTCATTATGAACTAGTTAACCAAATAAACACATTTCTTTCCTATTCAAATGTCCTTTATTTCTGAGAAGTTGGTCTATCTCTATGTTAGTGAGATATTTTATTTTTATGGTGTGCCTATATTTTCTATTTTAGACTGGGGTTCAGTGTTTATTTCTAGGTTTTGGAGAGATTTCTAGGAGGATTTAGGCACTCAGGTGGATATTAATAAAGCATTCGATCCTCAGACTGACAAGAATTTAGAGCTGACTATTCCAGTTCTCAAGGATATCTCCGAGCCTATGTTATAGATTTTAGGGGTCATTGGGAGCAACACTTAGCTTTGGCAGAGCTCGTATATAATAATAGCTATCCTCAAGTATTTAGATGGTGCCTTTTAAGGATTTTTATGGTAGATGATGTCGTTCTATGATTGAGTGGTTTGAAATATTTTAGATTAGAACTTGTGGTACTGACTTACTTTCGGATTCACTGGATAGATCCAGGGTGATTCAGGAAGGGTTGAGGTCATCTTAGAGTAAGGAGAATGCTTTTGTAGATCATAGATTTAGTGCCATGAGATATAGGGTGGGTGACTAGGTATTTATTTGTGCATCACCCGTAAAGGGTGTGATATGGTTTGGGAGGAAAGGCAAGCTCAGCCCTAGGTATATTGCACCCTTTGAGATTCTTCGCACATTTGATAAGGTGTCTTATGAGTTAGACTTATCCTTTGATTTTGTTGTTTTCCATCAAATTTCCATGTTTCACTATTATAACAATACATTTCTGACCCTTTTCATGTGCTTAGATGGGGCTCGGTTAAGTTGGATGAGCCGTTGACCTTTATAGAGGAGCCTGTGCTTATATCGGCTAGTGATGTTAGATGATTGCGCACTAGGTAGATTCCACTAGTTAGGGTTCATGGAGGCACCATCTAGTAGAGAAGTCTACTTAGGAGATTAAGGGCGAGATGCAGATCCAATATCCTCACCTTCTCGAGGCTTCAAGTACATCATAATATTTTACTTTTGAAGATGAATGTTCTTTCAGTCGAAAATATTTTAATGACCCTTAAGGTTATTATCTATATTTTCCCTTTCTTTCACCATTTAAAGCTTTCCTATAACTTTCCTGAGTCATTTATGACTAGTTGTAACTAGTAGTTTGGTTACTGGGAAGTTTGTTTTGCCTTTAGAGCGAATTCCTCATTTTAAAGCATTTGCTAGTTCAAATTGGCTACCAGGAAAAAACTTTAGTCAAAGGACCTTTTATTCCAGCTAATGTAAGAAAATCTAGTGCGATTGCAAAAACGCCCTTTGGTGCTTTAGTGGAGGGTGATTTAGCATCCATTGGGAGATTTAGTGGCCCAGACATAATCGAAAAGTGTCCCTATAGCACCTAGTTGGGCCTTAAAGCATTAGTCACTTTAGTTGTAATCGGTCGGCTTATCATCCTACCATGTCCGAGGGTACCGCTTTAGCAGTCAGCTGGATTCTTTAGCACTTACCACTAAAGCAGCCTAATGTACACTTAAGCGGCATCTGTGTACCTAGAAATGGTATAAATAGCCCAGTTAGCCTGATTTTTACCATTCTTCAACATTCTGTAGAATATTAAACCCTAGAAAGTGAGATTTCTTGGGTGAATCAATTGTGGGTGATTGTAGAGCTTTGGTATAGGTAATTTACATGAATCTTTATTAAATTTGTGGTAAGCTTCTATTAATTTCTAAATAGAATCTTTCATTTCTTCTAAAATGACTCAAATATTGATAGCTTGATTATAACACCATTAGAGCTCAAAATTCACCCATTTTTGAGGTTAAATGTTTCCTTGAACAGAGAGGGATGTTGTGTTGGTGTCAAAAGCGTAATTGTATAAATGCTTATTGATTATTCTAGTTCTGTATTTAAGAGTTAGTGCTAAGTTTGGATAAGTTTTGATGGATTATTATTGTGATTTAGTGATATGGCTTATTAATATTGTTTATTTACATAGTCTATTTATATGATCTAATAATATATGAATTTTTGTTTGAGTCCGGCAATTGATGATGATAATGATATATGAGTTTTGATTGTAGTCCAGCAATTGATGATGAATATGATAGATGTGTTTCGATACAAGTCTAACAAATGATGATGATACTGCTGAGTTCTAGTTCAAGTCCAACAATTTTGGGAGTTATTTATGATATGGATCGGATGGATTCTTGGTTATGGCATGGTAATTGGTAATTTATGGCTATTGGTATATGTACTTTCCTTGATTGTACCCTCCATCCTTATGGAGGCTTGCATTGGGTAATTTACTTTTCCACCCTTATTGGCTTATAGGGGATAATCTTGTTGTTATAGTTGTGTGATTTTTGCAC
The DNA here is from genome assembly GCF_002878395.1 of Capsicum annuum. Classification (NCBI taxonomy): domain Eukaryota; kingdom Viridiplantae; phylum Streptophyta; class Magnoliopsida; order Solanales; family Solanaceae; genus Capsicum; species Capsicum annuum. The sequence goes on from NW_025885283.1 coordinate 37,603, forward strand.
TACTATTTTGTATGTATTTATTTATTCATGTACAGTAGTGTTGGAGCTTAATTCCATGTTTGCCCTGTTGCCTTGACTTAGTTTACTTTATCTTGTACCTTATCATATTTATATCATGGTTTAGCTTAGTCAGTCGATGATGCCTACTGAGTACCCATAGTTTTGGTACTAATACTACACCACTGTAACTTTTTGGTACAGATCCAAGTACTAGTAGCAATTGTTGATTTAACATTCGCGCAGAGTTGATTTTCGAGATAAGGTGAGCTGGGAGTCGGAGTTGCCATTTTTCCTTCTATTTATCAAAGTCTAGTCTTTCAGTTTTTAGGCATATTGTATATGACTATTTAGTACTTATGGTTTATTTATAGTAGCTATTGTACCAACATTACAGAGTCTTAGGATGGTTGTTCCTCCTTTATTTATCTAATTGTCTATTATGGTTGTTTTGTTGCTACTTTAAGTCTTTAATTATTGATTTTGATCTTTAGGCCATTTTCCACCAAGTTAGCTCATTGCTCATAGCTTTGAGCTATAGTTTAGGCTATTTTTCACCAAGTTAGCCCATTGTTCATAGTTCTTGGCTATAGTTTGTCTTACCTATTGGCAGGATAAAATAGATGCCAGCATGACTCGTAAATTGGGTCGTGATAGATTTAGAGTTAGCAGTTGTTGTGTTTGCCCTGAAGATTTGGATGTACTACTTGTATGGTTTGCACGTTAATGTTTTCACTAATCATAAGAGTTTCCAGTATGTATTTACGCAAAATGAGTTAAATCTTTATTAGTGAAGGTGGTTGGAGTCGTTAAAGATTATGACATCAATGTGCTTTACAAATCAGGTAAGGTAAATATAGTAGCAGATATGTTAAGTAGACTGTCTATGGGCAGTATGGCTCATGTGAGAAAGAAATAGCAAGGACTAGCCAAGGAAGTGCATAGACTATTTATTTGGGTGTATATCTGCTTGATATAGATAATGGAGGAGTAGTAGTTCAGAACACTGTAGAATCATCCTTAGTGGTGAAAGTGAAAGAGAAGCAATGTAGTGATCCTATACATAGCTGGATATTTGATGCAGTTCAACAATAGAAGATTGAAAGCTTCTCCCAAGGGGGAGATGGTGTCCTTCGCAATCAAGGTAAGCTATGTGTTCCAAATGTTTATAGACTGAGAGAAAGAATATTGACAGTCGTCAACAATTTTTAGTATTTGATTAACCCAGGTGCTAATAAGATGTACCGCAACCTGCAGGGAATTTATTGGAGAAAAGGTATAAAGAGGGGCATGGTAGTGTTTATGGACAAGTATTCCATTTTTCAATAGGTAAAGATTACACATCAAAGGCCTGGAGGTACACTTTAGGATATTGGCTTCCATACTTGCAAGTGGGAGGTCAATACTATGGATTTAGTTAATAAACTCCACCACACTAGCCACTGACATGATTCGATTTGGGTAATCATGGATCGAATGACAAAATTAGCCCATTTACTACATGTTAAGACTTCAGTACAATGAAAGATTTTTCTAAGATGTATATTCCCGAGTAATTAAGGCTCCATGGGATTCCCTTCTCTGTTATTTTAGACCAAGGAACACAATTCTCTTTTTAGTTTTAGCAATCGTTTCAAAAAAGCCTTGCTACAAAGGTGAATCTTAGTACGACTTTTCATCCATAGACAGATAGGCAGGCTGACCGTACAATTCAAACATTGGAGGATATGTTGAGAGTCTATATTATGATCTTTAAAGAAAATAGAGATGATCATTTATACATGATGTAGTTTGCTTCTAACAATCATTATCATACTATTGTTCAGATGGCTCTATTTGAAGTATTGTACGAGAAAAGGTTTTGGTCACCTATAGGTTGGTTTCAAGTTGGTAAAGCAACTTTGTTTAGATCGGATTTCATTCTTGAAGCTATGGATAAAGTTTATTTGATTCGTGAGAGGTTGAAAACTACTTAAAGTCATCAAAAATCATATACATATGTGAGGGGGAAAGAACTAATGTTTAAAGTGGGTGATTGGGTGTTTT
>NW_025885284.1:0-2983 GCF_002878395.1 Capsicum annuum
AAGAAGGCACAGAAGGGTATGCAGTGTATTGTGATACTTCAAGAATTAGCTTAGAATGTGTGTTAATGCAGCATGGTAAAATGATAGCATATGACTTAAGACAATTGCAGCCACATGAGAAAAATTATCCAACACATGATCTTGAGCTAGCAGTAGTTATATTTTCCTAAAAGATATGGTTCCACTACTTGTATGGGATTTATGTTGACGTATATACTGACCATAAGAGTTTGAAATGTATCATTAGCCAAAAAGATCTAAACTTGAGGCAGCGATGTGGCTAGAACTATTAAAAGGCTATGATTTTGATATCTTGTATCATCCGGGAAGAGCAAATGTGGTAGCAGATGCATTAAGTCATAAGAATATTGAACAGTCTATAGAAAGACAAGAGATGACTAAAGATCTGTATCAATAAGCCAATTTGGGGGTTCACCTTCTTGAAACTCTAAATAAAGGGCATATTGTGCATAATGCGGCAAAATCTTCATTCGTAGCTGAAGTGAAGGAGAAGAAATATGCAGACCCCATACTATTACAACTTAAAGAGAATGTACAATATGGTATGACAAAGGCATCTGAGCTTATGTAAGAGAGAGTACTTCGGTCCCAAAATAGATTGTATGTGCCAAATGTGGATATGATAAGAAAGAGGATTATGATAGAGGTACATCATTCAAGGTATTCCATCCATCCAGTATCAACTAAAATGTGTTATAATTTGAAAGAAATATATTGGTATGGGGTGAAATAAAGAAGAACATTGTAGAATTTATAGCTGAATGTCCAAATTGTCAAAGAGTTAAAGTAGAGCACCAAAATCCCCGGGGTTATATGCAATGTATAGATCTTCCAATTTAGAAGTGGGACATGATCAACATAGATTTTGTCACTGGTTTGCCTCGTACATCTCAGAAGTTTGATTCCATATGGGTAAGAGTTGATAGGCTTACCAAATTATCACACTTCTGCCGGTTAAGACCACTTACACAGTTGAAGAGTATGCAAAATTATATATCAAAGAGATAGTTCGACTACACGGAGTACCAGTATCTAGGATATTAGATAGGGGATCTCAATTTACTATAAATTTTTGGAAGTTTTTTCAGAGAAATTTGGGAACACAAGTTAATTTAAGTACAACTTTCCACCCTCAAACAGATGGACAACTGGAATGTACCATTCAAACACTTGAAGCTATGCTAAGATCTTGTGTATTGGACTTTAAAGGTGGTTGGGATGATCATTTACCTCTCATCTAGTTTGCCTATATCAATAGCTATCACTCAATCATCAAAATAGCACCATATGAAACTTTGTATGGAAGAAAGTGTAGATCACTAATTGGATGGTTTAAAGTTGGTGAAACTGGCTTGTTCTGGCTAGATCTTGTTCATCAAGATATGGAAAAGGTTAAAGTAATCCAACAGTGGCTAGAAACAGGCAAAAGTCAACACAAGTCATAGACAGATGTTAGAAGAAGGGGGCTAGAGTTTTCAATAGGTGATTGGGTATTCTTAAAGGTGTCACTAATAAAAGGGGTTATGAGATTTGGTAAGAAAGAAAAACTAATTCCACATTATATAGGCCCATATAAGATTACTCAATAATTTTACCAAGTCTCTTATGAGCTAGAACTACCCCAACTTCAAAAGTGCATTAGAGATTTATCTCATATTACTCCTACTGAAGATGTACAAGTTATGGTAGATCTCACTTATGAATAAATACCTATTTCTATCCTAGATCAACAAGTTAAGAAGTTAAGGAATAAATAAATATCTTCGATAAAAGTGCTTTGAAGAAACCAACAAGTAGAAGAAATAACATGGGAAGCTGAAGAAGCAATGAAATCTAAGTAACCCCTTTTGTTAAAATACGATGAGAGAGTTCAAGATGCTGAATTGGGGAAATAACAAGTATGTGTAATATATAGATACTACATGATAGCATGAGTATTAAACTTAGGCTTGAACTTGTTTTTGGTTGGTCAGTTATGCCAACATTCGAGGTAGAATGTTCCTGGGGGGGAGGGGAAGATGTAACATCCCATATTTTACTTGTACTTGTTATAATTATATGAAACTTGGTATAGCCTTGTGGTAAAGGTAACGAATGAAATTTGTTATGGGACTATTAATGGTGTAGATGGAATTAAAGTTGTTGATCATATGTTTTAATGAGATGTGACCAAGTTAACATCGATAAAACTAGAAAAACTTGGGATCATAAGCTAGTATTTGAATATAAAGTTTGAAGTGTCCTATTGTATACAAGTTTTATATTAGATTAAAAGGATTAAGAACTGAAAATAGAGTAATTTGTTGAGGTGCTTGGTTGACTTAATTACCTAGTAGGTGAGTCACCTACTTGAGTTAAATGGGCCAAGTTAATGGACAAAGTCCATGGATCAGATTTGGGCCTTTATTAATATACTTATTTGGGCCCAAATTAAGTAAAAGAAGATGGAAAATGGAGAAAAGGCCCAATGGTCAAATCATCCAAGGCCTAATTTAATTGAGCCCAACTAAGAATTAAGTAAGTAGGTACATCACCTACTTTGAAATTTTGAGCAGCTTCACCCTTAAGTAGGTTCATCACCTACTTGGTCCAATTTGATCAATTTTAAGGTCCAAACTGCAGCTATGGAGGTGTCCAAAATAGGGCCTTTATAAGGCCAAGTTGGTGGTTATTTTACTTCATTTCTAAGTCACAAAAAAGAGTATATTTCACAAATTCTCTCCACTCTCTGTAAAACAATAATAAGCAGCCCATTTTTCTTTCTAGGGTTCTTAAAGAAACCCCAACCTTTGCAAGCCAAGGTACGTGATAACACTTATGGTTTAGCTTAATAATCTGATGGAGGATTAGAAAAACATTCTATAATTTCTTAATTTTTAATTCATGGCAGAATATAGAACAAGTTACTTGTTCACTTTTTTCTTTGTTATTAAGAGATCTCTTTTCTTCCTTGGTTTAAAGT